>NC_038042.1:41909583-41934583 GCF_002211085.1 Panicum hallii
TTGTAGAGTTTGAAAAACCCTGCACTTTTGCTTTTTGGACCATCTTTATTTGAGCACTGATTTAAAAGTTGCAAGTTCTTTTCAGTGAGGTCCCTGCTTTTCTCTGAAATTGCAGATCAGTCCCCGGCTCAGTTCTTACCCCCTTCTTCTTCCTGGCGCCCCTGCTCTCTCTGCTCTGTTTCTGGCGCCCTGCCGCCGGCACAGTACGTCGGCCTTGGCCGCCGCCGGCCACCTCCTGTTTCCCCCTCGCCACGCGTCGCTTCCCCCGCCTTTCGCCGCTCAAATCCCCTCTGTTGGCGCCTTGCCCGCACGCCACGACGCCCGCGCGTTGCCAGCGCCGCCCGCCGGTGCCTCTGTTGCCGCCGCGCATCGGTGGTTCAGCTCCCCCCGTAGCAACTTCAAGTCGAGGCTTAGCTTGCCGTGCTTCCCTTTTTCCACCTGCACTGCCTATAAAAGGCCGCCCCGGACCGCCTCGCGCGCGCACAGACCTTGCCGCCCTCCATTAGCGCCGCCGTGACCTCGGGTCATCGTGGAGCTTCCCCCTCCGCCCTCTCCCTTCCCAAACTAGCAGCGCCACCAGCTCCCCCATCCCCCACCGCACCTCCCTAGCCCAACCCTTTCCTCCCCTGGATGCCGGAGCCCCACCGCCGCCGCACATCTCCGGCCGCCGGCTCGGCCTCCCGTGGGCAGCACTCCTCCGGCCACCTCGAGCCTCTCCAAGACCACCAATAGGTAGCCTAAAGTCCCCTCGTGCTCTCCCTCCCCTTCCCCCTCACCGCCGGCGACCCCCACGGCCGGAATCTGGCCGGACCCGAGCTCCTCCCCGCCGGCCATGGCCGTGGATCCAATTGCTCTGTGTAATTTCTTTCCAGGGGGTTATCTGCTAAATGTAGGGGCTGGTTTGTAAAAGAGTGACTGTTATTTCATGTGAGTGTATTTCCTGTCTTGCAAAATTCATAGTAATTCACAGAAAAATCCAAAAATGGCAAAACTAGTTTTGTTAGAAACTAGATTTCAAACTCTATAACTTTTGTTAATGGAGTTTAGTTTGAAACAAAATACTTTTACCTCTATTTTAAATCTAAGATTAAGGGGTAGTTTATGCTTAACTTTGATATTTCATGCTTTGTTGTTTATGAAGTTTGGCATGAATGTTCTATAAGCTCTAGGTAACTTTGTGCAAAGTTTCAAACTCAAATTTGATTTAAACTTAACTTCTTTTAATTTGAACTTTCAAATTTGAAATATTAACTAAACCTATTGTATAACCTTTTCTAATTGAGATCTATTGTCATTTTCTAATGCGATAGTATTTGATGCTTAATGTATAAACAAATTTCCAAAACCTATACTCTTTTATTTAAAAGTTTTGAACTTAAATTTTGGTTCATTTCAAATTTAATTTAAATGTTTTAGTTCTTGTTTCCAACAAACTCCGCAATATCTTTGTGATTCCTTTATAAATAGTGTTTCAAATCTAAACCCTCTTTATTTTATGGATTCTTGTGTGTTAATTAAGTGAGTTATAACATTGGAAATGTGAAATCTTAAATTTAAATTTCACCTTAGTTAATTTATTGCATCTCATATAGAATCAACGACGCTCGACGACGGAGACTACGAGTTGGTCTTAGGACAAGACCAAGGCTTTCCAAAAGACCCAACACAAGTCATCGAGGGACTAACTGAAACCCCGAACCCAAGTTCGGAAGCCTCTGACACTCCTGCCCTCACCCCCACTCAAGAAGGCAAGCCCCGGACATATCCCACTACTTTATTACACTGCAATCTATGTCTATTTATCTATACTTATGCATTAAGTCTAGGAGTTGTAATGAAACCCTAGATGCATAAATACTAGGGACCCAATGTAATGCTCCTGAGTCCATATCGGCTAGATGCTCTGCTAAATAGGGCCGGTAAAAGTCGAGTGATTTCCTGTCACTCGCGCGATATAGGAGTTGCATGTTTACATTTCTGCAATCACTATAAGTATGACGGACAGGGTCATGTGCTGCATCATGACCTGAAGTTTTACCCTGTCTGTTTTGTTAAAAGTTGA
This sequence comes from Panicum hallii, assembly GCF_002211085.1. Lineage (NCBI taxonomy): Eukaryota > Viridiplantae > Streptophyta > Magnoliopsida > Poales > Poaceae > Panicum > Panicum hallii. Next base: position 41,911,646 of record NC_038042.1, read on the forward strand.
TAAGGTCGATCCATGTGGTAGTGGTGGCTAAGTTTTTTTTTGAAAGTACTAGCCACATACCGCGAAATATGGTAAGCGGTAAGCCTAGTACCCGAATGGCCCGGCAAATGGACTTGTCTCCACCACTCGACTTTTATTTTATGTTTACACGCGCCGACGTGTGGGAGTACGTTCTGCATGGCAGACAGGAATACGGGTTTTGTAGTCGCGCTACAGACGTATGTCCTGCACGAGTGATGTGCGTACGGTCCTGCAGTCGCTTGTGGTGGCCCTGATCCATAACCCGGAATATGAGGGAAACGGTTGCTTGAATCGCCCTGTTGGTATTTCAAGCGTGTGTGTTAGGTTTACCTTGCAAGGTTAAATCCGATTCGAATCGTCCGCCTCTCACGAGGATTGAGACTGCTTATCCCTTTTACTACATTGAGTAAGAAGTGTAACAAATGATGGATAATCTTGATGGATGATAATCACCACCTTACTTGCTTAGTATAGGTGCTAATCTAGAATAAATACTCAACTAGAATCTGAAAGCTAAAACTTGAAAGTAGATATACTCTTTGTTGCTTTTCAGCTGAAAATAAACTCAGAGCCCCATGTGATACCTTCATGAGTCTAGTTATGGGCTAAAGTATACCCAATCCCGGGTAAGCCTTGCTGAGTATTAGAATACTCAGCCTTGCTTGTATCTATTTTCAGATATGACCTTCGAAAATCCCACGGACAACCTTGTGTGGCCAACGTCCGTTCCTTTTGGCTGGTCCGTGGAGTGGGACCCGTCCCCGGCCGGCAGTGACCCTCCGAAGTGACACCAGGCCCTGGGCTAAGCTTGGTGTTCGCCTTCGCGACGTGTGTAGTCGCGTGAAATTTTTCCCTTTCCGCTGTGAGTTTGGACAAGCTGTTATGCTTGTCAGTTTGAACATGGTCTGTATAAGTTTACCTATCTTTGAACTCGGTTTGTAATAATGTATGTATGGCTGTAAATTAAAAGTTGATGAGCTATTCTGCGATGTGAACTCGCCTTCGTGCGAGGTAAACCTGCTTCGATCCTGTTGAACCGTGGTTGTATCGGGCGGAGACCCGACAGACCAAGGGATTGTTCCATTTGAAGTGCGTTGAGCTGATTGCAGTTGTGCGGTGATCATTAGCGCACTTGAGCCGGAATAATCCAGGCGGTTCTGCCACAGCTGGTATCAGAGCTGTAGGTTTACTCTTACGTTTGGAAAAGCTCTTAAAAGGTGTTTTCAGGATAAAAGTTTGCCAACAAATGAGTTTACAAAAATACGTCGGATCCGTTAAGGTGGAAGAATAGAACGTAAAGCCCTAGGATTTATATGGGGAAATATCAGGTGGCAATTAGAGTATATATATAAATCTGACTTGCAGCACTACTTTCCGTCAAACCTTAAATTCCTGCACAATCCAATTTTACTTTCTGTAACGACATCTACGATCATGAGGTAAGAAGGTAAGGATCCTCAGCCAACTGAGGGAGCTTGGCCTTCCCGTCGGTGATGCGAACCGAACGCTGTTTCTCAAGCAGTGGCCTACTTGAGATGCTGCCAATATACCAACTTTGGTTGATTATATTGGGAGTATATGGTTCGGCGCAGGGTATGGCGATCGCTGTTCATACCCCCGCATTTTGCGGTACCCCCCGTGAATACGTTGTTTCGACAATGTATGCTAACGTTGTCTGTACGGCGGTAATTGTACAGATGCTGTTTCTATAGTAAGCAGTAATGTTTGGGGACGCTTTCATGTCGTGCTGCCATGAAAGGTTCAGGAGATATATATATGTGTATTTTTCTGCAGGTACACTGACCACGTTTACGCCATTAGGATGCGTAGGGTTTATCGATTAATTATATATAGTGAGAGACGTATGGTTATGCCACCGGAAATTAACTACGTAAGTCCGAACATATTCGGCAGTTGTTTTGGTTGTGAGGACGAGTAGTGCGTGCATGCATAATCTGTTAACAAAAGGATTTTCATAAATAAAGGATATGTTGTTTGCCTTAGGAATGGGCTAATGGAGTTCTAATGATAGTTTTAGGTTGGGTATCTTATATAGAATCATAGTTTTTCATCTGATTTCCAGTCTTTGCTATTATCAGAATCGGTTATCCCAAGTATAGTTATCTTGTGAGTCTTCTGTAGGATAATTGCATTTCAGCCATTCAATGCAATTGTGTCATCAATCCTTTGGGCTCCTGTTCTGTGTTGCTGTATTTCTGTATCTCACCATTTGAAATCTTGCTTCAGATGGCTGAGACTTTAAATATTCGTTGGGATCATCAAGGACACGCTCATACCAATGCCTTGCATTGGGAGGGCTTTCCTCGTCTCTTGTGGGAGTCACTTCAGATTTTTGGCTATGATGTACCCCCACTCTATGACAGACATGAGTTTGTTGAAGTGGGTGTCCCTCGGTGTAGGGTGAAGATGACCATTCCGCAGCATCCTTCTCGCTACTTGTGGCAACCTGTCACAATTTGCACGAGTGGCCACCGCCTTGTGGATACCTTTGAGTCTGCGGCACTTGAAGCTATTCACATTTTCTGTGACAAGCACCCCGAAGAAGTGGCTGCCTATCCGATCGGTTTATTCCCCGCCACGGACTCTCGTGACTCCGAGTGGACCTTCAGGATCTCCTACTGCAGTCATCTATTGGGAGATCTGTCTCTTGAGACATTGCAAACTCTTATCCGGTTCATGAGCGCGCAGCATCAATATCAGTTGCTGCAAAGTCGGAGCACGAACCAGTTGTCCAACTTAGCTCAAGCTCACCATGGAACTATCATCCAGCAGCTTGACGAGCTGAATGAGCTTCACACTATCACAAATGCCCAAGTTGACCTGTTGGCCCAGCGCGATGTGATCATCAACAATCAAGAAAACCAAATCTACGAGAGGGAGACAGTTATTGCCCAGCGCAATATCATTATTGAGTTCCTTCAGGATCAGGTTCAAGATCTCACCATTGAGCTTGATGATGCTATCAACCATATCAACGACCTCCATGAGCAGCCCGCACCACCTGTAGTGCCAGAAGAAAATGAGAGTGAGGAAGAAGAAGAAGAAGAGCCAGAAGAAATAGAAGGAGAATCGGGTCTTGATTCCGAACACGGTGATCCCGCCCCAAATCCCCAATCTAACCACTCTTCTTCCGAAAGAGTATCGTCAGTGGGAAACCTCGACGACTTTTAGCCGTCGCTCTCCTTGCTGTATTAGATGTAACCTAGGTGGTGTGTAGTTTATTTAGTTATGGAGCCACTTGTTGTATGTGTGGCATAGGCAAAGGTTTGTGATAGTTTGAGTATGTTGATGTGAGATGTAAGGATATCAGTATCTGTATAGTAATCTAAATCCTGTGTTTGGTTACTCGGTTCAATATCCTTGTGTCTGCTATAAGTGGTTTGAATGGAACATATGCATTACATTTCTATTTGATGATTGCATATTATCTGAAATTGGAGCAAGATTATGGTTGATAATGGATGTCTCCTTTATTTAAGATGGTTGGAGCTACTCGAGGAACCCCGAAAGGATTCCGGGCAGGTCAGCCTGGTAGTTCTCAGCAACCACCACCACCGCCTCCAAACCTTGCCGAGGTTATGGCCCGGCAAACTGAGCTTCTTAATCAACTTGTGCAAGCTCAAATGGGCCACTTCCAGCAGCAACCTCGAGGCCGAGGTGAACCTCTGTCGGCCAGTTACCAGGACTTTCTCAGCACCCAACCCCCCTTATTCCATAAGGCCGATGAGCCTTTGGATGCAGACGCCTGGTTACGAACTATTGAGTCTAAGTTCACCTTACTACCAGCTCCATGTTCAGAGGAGAACAAGGTGCTCTTTGTAGTTCAGCAACTCCGAAGCACTGCCCGTCTTTGGTGGGCTCAGTTTCATGCTATGCAACCTGCTGAACACGTCGTCACCTGGGATGAATTTCGAACTGCGTTCCGAGCACATCACATACCAGCGGGACTCATTAAGCGGAAGCTCAATGAATTTTTGAGTTTGACCCAAGGTACCCGCACTGTCACACAGTATGCGCAAGTTTTCAATCACTTGTGCCAGTATGCGGAATCACATGCGGACACTGATGCCCGCAAATGTGATCGCTTTCGTCGAGGCCTGAACACTAAACTGAAGGAATGGCTGAATTTGGTAAAGGCCGACAACTTCAATGAGTTGGTCAACATGGCCATTACTCAAGAGGATTGCATTGCCACCCACAGAGCGGAAAAGAAACGGAAAGCACCTACAGGGCCTGCAACTTCACAGCCGCCAAGGTATCGGTTGGTCCCGAGTAACACCCCTCGAGCTCCACCTCGAAGTAATTTGCCTGGTAGATGGGTAGCTCGACCTCCCCAACAGGCCCAATTTAACCGACTACCGCCGCTACAAAATCAACAACAACCCCGGCAAGGCCCACGACCGAGCTTTCCGCCAGCTACTCCAGGAAACAGCAATTATCGTTGTTTCAATTGCGGAAGCCCGTCCCACTTCATCAAGGACTGCCCTCAACCTAGGAAATCTTTCCAAGGGCAGACATCTAATCCCAACCACCAGGGGAAGAGTAAGAGGCAAGTGATGCAGGTCCGTCAAGGGAGGATGAATCTTACCACGCTCTCCGAACTTCCTGAGGGGACACCGATAATGACTGGTACATTTTCTATCAACTATCATCCTGTTACTGTTCTTTTTGATACTGGTGCCACCCATAGTTTTATCAGTACAAAGTTTGGAACTAAAATAGGCTTGGATATCTATCCTGTTAATGGAGTATATATGATAACAACTCCGGGTGGTAATATCCCCTCAAACCAAGTTTGTAGAAGTGTACCGATTCAGATGGGTAACAATCTGATGAAGACAGATCTACTCTTACTAGACCTAAAAGGAATAGATGTTCTTTTAGGAGTGAATTGGATGACCCAACACCATGTATCTTTGGATATCTCTTCTCGAACTGTGGAGATAAATTCGCCAGAAAATGAGCCTACTCTTCTTTATCTTCCACAACCAAAATCCTTCAACTCTTGCACCTATGCGACATCTGGAGTCAAACTAGAGGATATTCCAGTTGTCTGTGAATATCCAGATGTTTTCCCAGATGACTTACCTGGAATGCCCCCAGACAGAGATATCGAGTTCATTATAGAACTCCAACCTGGTACAGCCCCTATCTCCAAGAAGTCTTATCGCATGCCTCCTAACGAGTTGGCTGAATTGAAAATCCAACTTCAGGACCTCTTGGATAAAGGTTTCATTCGTCCAAGTGCATCACCATGGGGTTGTCCAGCCCTATTTGTGAAAAAGAAAGACAATAGCTTAAGGCTGTGTGTCGATTACCGTCCTCTCAATGCGGTGACCATCAAAAATAAGTATCCTTTACCCCGCATTGACATTCTGTTCGATCAACTCGCCGGAGCTAAGGTATTCTCTAAGATTGATCTTCGTTCTGGCTACCACCAAATTAAGATTCGGCCCAGTGATGTTCCAAAAACAGCTTTCTCCACTCGGTATGGTCTATACGAGTATCTTGTCATGTCGTTTGGTCTCACTAATGCTCCAGCATATTTCATGTACCTTATGAACTCTGTCTTCATGCAAGAACTCGACAAATTTGTCGTAGTTTTAATTGATGACATCTTGATCTACTCTAAAAACTCAGAAGATCATGCCAAGCATCTCCATGTCATCCTTCAACGATTAAGAGACCACCACCTATACGCCAAATTCTCCAAGTGTGAATTTTGGTTGGATACCGTAAAATTCTTGGGCCATACCATTTCTGGTGACGGAATATCCGTCGATCCCAGTAAAGTACAAGAAGTGATGGATTGGAAACCTCCGACCTCAGTCCATCAAATTCGTAGTTTTCTCGGTCTAGCTGGCTATTATCGCCGTTTCATTCCTGACTTTTCCAGAATAGCCAAACCTATGACCGAACTACTAAAGAAAGGTGTGAAATTCTCCTAGGATCAAAAATGCGAAGATGCATTTCACATTCTCAGAGATCATCTTACGACTGCTCCAGTCTTAGCTCAACCAGATGTCTCAAAACCTTTTGACATCTACTGTGATGCATCGGGAACTGGACTTGGTTGTGTACTTATGCAAGACAACCGAGTAATTGCATATGCATCACGAGCACTTAGAATTCATGAACAAAACTACCCTACTCATGATCTCGAACTTGCAGCTGTTATTCATGCCCTAAAGATTTGGAGACACCATCTAATGGGTACCAAATGTCATATTTATACTGATCATAAAAGCCTCAAGTATATCTTTACCCAGGCAGATCTGAATATGAGGCAAAGGCGCTAGCTAGAACTTATCAAAGATTACGATTTGGAAGTGCATTATCATCCAGGCAAGGCCAATGTCGTTGCAGATGCCCTTAGTCGCAAAGCGCATTGTTCTTGCCTATCCGTTGAAGCATTCAACGAGACTCTCTGTTGGGAAATGAGTAAGCTCAACCTAGAGATCATTTCCCAAGGTGACCTACACCATCTTTCGGTTGAAGCCACACTTAGAGATAGTATTGTTTTAGCGCAACAGCGTAATAAAGGGGTCAGAATCATTAAACAGAAGATAACACAAGGAGAAGGGAAGTATAAATGCTTCCGAGTCGATCCTAAAGGAGTTTTATGGTTCAACGAACGTATTGTTGTACCCAAGGACCATAGGCTCCGCAAGCAAATAATGGACGAGGCCCACTTGTCCAAATTCTCTATGCATCCTGGCAGTACGAAAATGTATCAGGATCTGAAACAGAACTTTTGGTGGACTCGTATGAGATGAGAGATTGCCAAATATGTGTCGGAATGTGATATCTGCCAAAGAGTCAAAGCCAGTCATTTGAAGACTGCTGGTATCCTTCAACCTCTACCCATTCCCTCATGGAAGTGGGAGGATATCGGTATGGACTTTATTGTTGGCCTGCCCAACACTTCTCGGAAGCATGACTCTATTTGGGTAATCGTTGATCGATTAACCAAGACTGCACATTTCCTTCCAGTGCATACTACGTATATTGCCAAGAAGTATGCTGAGATCTATTTAGATCAAATTGTTCGTCTTCATGGAGTACCTAAAACGATCATTTCTGATCGTGGAGCACAATTTGTTGCTAGGTTCTGGGAGCAACTCCATGATGCTCTTGGGACTAAATTAATCCGAAGTTCTGCATATCATCCCCAAACAGATGGACAAACTGAACGAGTAAATCAAATTCTGGAAGATATGCTCAGAGCTTGTGTACTTCAATTTGACAAAAATTGGGATAAATACTTGTCACTGGCAGAATTTTCTTATAATAATAGCTATCAGACAAGTATTAAGATGGCCCCATTTGAAGCATTATACGGTCGCCGATGCCGAACTCCTTTAAGTTGGTCACAAACTGGCGAGCGTAAAATTTTTGGACCCGATCTAGTTATGGAAGCAGAGGATAAAGTCAGGCTTATCCAGAACAATCTAAAGGCCGCCCAATCTCGGCAGAAAAGCTATGCTGATATACGGAGAAGACCATTGCAGTTTCAAGTCGGAGACTTCGTATATCTTCGAGTATCTCCTACCCGAGGTGTTCAAAGATTCGGTGTTAAAGGAAAGCTTGCTCCTCGATACATCGGACCCTTTGAAATCCTTGAAGTCTGTGGACCCGTAGCTTACCGTCTTCAACTTCCTCCTCAACTAGCAGCCATTCATAATATCTTCCATGTATCCCAACTCAGGAAGTGTGTTAAGATCCCTACCGAAATCATCGATGCCCAAGCTATCGAAATCGAACCAGATCTGACCTATACAGAGCATCCAATCAGAATCCTAGACACTAAAGAGAGAAGTACTAGAAGAGAAACCATCAGAATGTACAAGATTCAGTGGAACCATCATACGGAAGAAGAAGCGACATGGGAAACTGAATCTTATCTTCAACGTAACTTTCCCAATTTCTTCCAAGCCAATCTCCGAGCTTGATCTTTCTATCCCATCCTGCTTCGGAATCTCGGGATGAGATTCTTTTTAGGGGGGAGGGCTGTGACACTCAGGTAATTAGTATGGTCATACCTTAGAGTTTTGGTATGCTTTTATGTCCAAAGTATGGCAAAAGGTGTGTTTAATATGTGTAAGGTTATGGAAAAAGTGATATTTATGTAATTAATTTTAACTAGAGGTCCTTTTATGCAAAATGGGTGGAAATAGAGGGAAAAGTTTAAAAGTAAGAGGGTTGTTTTGCAAAAAGTGGTATCTGTGGTTAAATTGCAAAAATATGTGAAATTACCATTGGGTATATATGTAAAAGTATTTTTAACCATAGGAATTACATAAAATGTGAAAATATTACTAAGTCTATAATATCTTCAAAACTGTTGCTCAACTACAGATGAACCTTAAAGAGAAGTTGTAGAGTTTGAAAAACCCTGCACTTTTGCTTTTTGGACCATCTTCATTTGAGCACTGGTTTAAAAGTTGCAAGTTTTTTTCAGTGAGGTCCCTGCTTTTCTCTGAAATTGCAGATCAGTCCCCGGCTCAGTTCTTACCCCCTTCTTCTTCCTGGCGCCCCTGCTCTCTCTGCTCTGTTTCTGGCGCCCTGCCGCCGGCACAGTACGTCGGCCTTGGCCGCCGCCGGCCACCTCCTGTTTCCCCCTCGCCACGCGTCGCTTCCCCCGCCTTTCACCGCTCAAATCCCCTCTGTTGGCGCCTTGCCCGCGCGCCACGACGCCCGCGCGTTGCCAGCGCCGCCCGCCGGCGCCTCTGTCGCCGCCGCGCATCGGTGGTTCAGCTCCCCCCGTAGCAACTTCAAGTCGAGGCTTAGCTTGCCGTGCTTCCCTTTTTCCACCTGCACTGCCTATAAAAGGCCGCCCCGGACCGCCTCGCGCGTGCACAGACCTTGCCGCCCTCCATTAGCGCTGCCGTGACCTCGGGGCATCGTGGAGCTTCCCCCTCCGCCCTCTCCCTTCCCAAACCAGCAGCGCCACCAGCTCCCCCATCCCCCACCGCACCTCCCTAGCCCAACCCTTTCCTCCCCTGGACGCCGGAGCCCCACCGCCGCCGCACATCTCCGGCCGCCAGCTCGGCCTCCCGTGGGCAGCACTCCTCCGGCCACCTCGAGCCTCTCCAAGACCACCAATAGGTAGCCTAAAGTCCCCTCGTGCTCTCCCTCCCCTTCCCCCTCACCGCCGGCGACCCCCACGGCCGGAATCTGGCCGGACCCGAGCTCCTCCCCGCCGGCCATGGCCGTGGATCCAATTGCTCTGTGTAATTTCTTTCCAGGGGGTTATCTGCTAAATGTAGGGGCTGGTTTGTAAAAGAGTGACTGTTATTTCATGTGAGTGTATTTCCTGTCTTGCAAAATTCGTAGTAATTCACAGAAAAATCCAAAAATGGCAAAACTAGTTTTGTTAGAAACTAGATTTCAAACTCTATAACTTTTGTTAATGGAGTTTAGTTTGAAACAAAATACTTTTACCTCTATTTTAAATCTAAGATTAAGGGGTAGTTTATGCTTAACTTTGATATTTCATGCTTTGTTGTTTATGAAGTTTGGCATGAATGTTCTATAAGCTCTAGGTAACTTTGTGCAAAGTTTTAAACTCAAATTTGATTTAAACTTAACTTCTTTTAATTTGAACTTTCAAATTTGAAATATTAACTAAACCTATTGTATAACCTTTTCTAATTGAGATCTATTGTCATTTTCTAATGTGATAGTATTTGATGCTTAATGTATAAACAAATTTCCAAAACCTATACTCTTTTATTTAAAAGTTTTGAACTTAAATTTTGGTTCATTTCAAATTTAATTTAAATGTTTTAGTTCTTGTTTGCAACAAACTCTGCAATATCTTTGTGATTCCTTTATAAATAGTGTTTCAAATCTAAACCCTCTTTATTTTATGGATTCTTGTGTGTTAATTAAGTGAGTTATAACATTGGAAATGTGAAATCTTAAATTTAAATTTCACCTTAGTTAATTTATTGCATCTCATATAGAATCAACGACGCTCGACGACGGAGACTACGAGTTGGTCTTAGGACAAGACCAAGGCTTTCCAAAAGACCCAACACAAGTCATCGAGGGACTAACTGAAACCCCGAACCCAAGTTCGGAAGCCTCTGACACTCCTGCCCTCACCCCCACTCAAGAAGGCAAGCCCCGGACATATCCCACTACTTTATTACACTGCAATCTATGTCTATTTATCTATACTTATGCATTAAGTCTAGGAGTTGTAATGAAACCCTAGATGCATAAATACTAGGGACCCAATGTAATGCTCCTGAGTCCATATCGGCTAGATGCTCTGCTAAATAGGGCCGGTAAAAGTCGAGTGATTTCCTGTCACTCGCGCGATATAGGAGTTGCATGTTTACATTTCTGCAATCACTATAAGGATGACGGACAGGGTCATGTGCTGCATGATGACCTGAAGTTTTACCCTGTCTGTTTTGTTAAAAGTTGATAAGGTCGATCCATGTGGTAGTGGTGGCTAAGTTTTTTTTGAAAGTACTAGCCACATACCGCGAAATATGGTAAGCGGTAAGCCTAGTACCCGAATGGCCCGGCAAATGGACTTGTCTCCACCACTCGACTTTTATTTTATGTTTACACGCACCGACGTGTGGGAGTACGTTCTGCATGGCAGACAGGAATACGGGTTTTGTAGTCGCGCTACAGACGTATGTCCTGCACGAGTGATGTGCGTACGGTCCTGCAGTCGCTTGTGGTGGCCCTGATCCATAACCCGGAATATGAGGGAAACGGTTGCTTGAAACGCCCTGTTGGTATTTCAAGCGTGTGTGTTAGGTTTACCTTGCAAGGTTAAATTCGATTCGAATCGTCCGCCTCTCACGAGGATTGAGACTGCTTATCCCTTTGACCACATTGAGTAAGAAGTGTAACAAATGATGGATAATCTTGATGGATGATAATCACCACCTTACTTGCTTAGTATAGGTGCTAATCTAGAATAAATACTCAACTAGAATCTGAAAGCTAAAACTTGAAAGTAGATATACTCTTTGTTGCTTTTCAGCTGAAAATAAACTCAGAGCCCCATGTGATACATTCATGAGTCTAGTTATGGGCTAAAGTATACCCAATCCCGGGTAAGCCTTGCTGAGTATTAGAATACTCAGCCTTGCTTGTATCTGTTTTCAGATATGACCTTCGAAAATCCCACGGACAACCTTGTGTGGCCAACGTCCGTTCCTTTTGGCTGGTCCGTGGAGTGGGACCCGTCCCCGGCCAGCAGTGACCCTCCGAAGTGACACCAGGCCCTGGGCTAAGCTTGGTGTTCGCCTTCGCGACGTGTGTAGTCGCGTGAAATTTTTCCCTTTCCGCTGTGAGTTTGGACAAGCTGTTATGCTTGTCAGTTTGAACATGGTCTGTATAAGTTTACCTATCTTTGAACTCGGTTTGTAATAATATATGTATGGCTGTAAATTAAAAGTTGATGAGCTATTCTGCGATGTGAACTCGCCTTCGTGCGAGGTAAACCTGCTTCGATCCTGTTGAACCGTGGTTGTATCGGGCGGAGACCCGACAGACCAAGGGATTGTTCCGTTTGAAGTGCGTTGAGCTGATTGCAGTTGTGCGGCGATCATTAGCGCACTTGAGCCGGAATAATCCAGGCTGTTCTGCCACTGCCGCGCCCCGCCACCACCACCACCTCCATCGCCGCCCCTAGCCCCCCCTCCCCGGCCCTACACCGCTGCCGCCGCAAGGGCCTCTGCCCGCCGCTACTGGCCCTCGTGGTCAGGCCGCCTCGCGCCACCCCAGCTCGTGGTGAGTAGAGGAGTAGGTCCCCCTTGCTCCCCTCTCCGTTTTGCCCCGCCCCCGGCCGCCGCCGTGCCCCGGAGCCGCCGGAATCGGCGGCGCCGCCGGCTCCTTTCCCCCTCCTCTGTTCCTGGCAACGGGAGGAGGAAGAAAGGCGATTTTGCCCTGAGCCCCCTGCCCTTCTGCCTATTTCTTTAAGAGCCCCACCTCTCCTTAATCTCTTTTTCCAAATAAACCCCATGTTCACTCTATTTGAGAAATAGACCCTCCCACTACACAAAATAATTACGGTTAAACCCCTGACCCTTTTCAGAGCACCCTATGTATTCCCAAAAATTCTAGTCAAGCCCTCCCCTCCCAACAGTAATTACAAATAGGCCCTTGGATCCTTATTCATCCCCTAAACCCCTGTTCGGCCTATTATTAAATGCGCCAAAAACCTTCCGTTTGCCCCAAAACTTTACCACGCCATTTCTAACATAATGTCGGCCATGCCATCAAGAAATCTCCCAAAAATATTCTTTATGGAATGTTTGGTTGTGTGCGCCGTAGATCACGAAGTGACCAAGGGAGAACCCGTCGACGAGCAGTACTGCGAGCAAGAGTCCGAGGACCAGTACCGCGAGCCCGAACCTGAAGGACAGTACCTCGATCAGGACTTCCCGGAAGGCTTTGTGAATGGCAAGTCCAATTCCATCCTTTGATGCATATTTATCCCAGTTTTATAAATGCAACCTATTGGCCTATTTTATGAAATGCATCGTTTTATTGCAAGACATGGTCGGATAGCCACCCCTTGATTGCTATGACTATTCCTTGATGACCTAGGATTTGCTCTGTTAGACGTTAACTACTGCTAGAGATGCTTATTACCTGCCATCCCCTTATCATATTTTAAACCATGACCACAAGCGATTTACCAAAAATAAGGGTACGAGTGTTTTAAAAGATAAAATGGGATTTTGAGAAAATAAAAGAAAGACATAATCTGACGAGATGGATGGCGTTTTCTATGTGAAATGCCACTTGTGTGCTTGTACCTTTGTGGTTAAGCATGGACGGGAGATGTCCGTCTGGTCATTATAAGGATGAACTGAGGTGTCATCTTGCCAAACCCACTTTTCGTACAACCACTCGACCGTTGTGTGGGCAACGGCTTAGCATAAACCCCACTAGTTGTTCTGCTAGCCAAAAGGAGAGCGGGTGAGCAACGGGAGACCATGGAGAAGGAATACGATCTGTGTGAGCTATGCCCCGGTTATGACCTTGCTGATAGGTCATTAACCCCATGGTAGCTTCCGTGTTGGCTAGTTAGATTCAGCTAAGGTGGGTAATGGCTTTGTTAGGATCCGCCGCGACATTAAGGTGTCCGTAGTGCGGTACCCTACTTGTGGGTAAAGTGTACCACCTCTGCAGAGTGAAAAACCTATTCGAATAGCCGTGTCCACGGTATTGGACGCGTTACGGCATGGTCACTTCAATAGATATCTTGGATTAATTGGTTTTGTGGCGTGAGTTATTTGAAAGTGTCTGGCAGTGGTGCAGTGAGCTACTGTGGACGTGGAGTCCGGTAGCAGTAAAACTAGGATCCTTTGTGTAGGATCAACCCCACTTATTAATCGATTACTACAAAACTGACTTGCGTAAACTCTTTTATTAAACGAACCCTTGCATGTGTAAAATCTCGCTTTATCGCAAACAAACCCAAGCCTCGTCCTTGATATACCCGTGCATGATCTTTATTATCTCCCCTCCGCAGGTGTGGTTGGACTTGTTGAGTACATCCGTACTCACCCTATATATAATTGTGGTTTGCTTCAGAGGAAGACCCGGACTTCGTTGTCGAAGACGCCGAGTAAAGGTTGCGTCCGCACCCAACCTTGCCTGTGGTGTTAGCCCTCCGCAAGATGCTTCTGCTAGCGTGTTACTCTGAGCCCGAGCTGGATCCCACGTGGGTCGTGCTTTGGTGTATTACCATAGCTGTTTTATTACTGATTATCGTTTGTATCGAGTGTCCGCCTCCTCGGAGGTTTGTACGGTAATGTACCATCTGATGTAATAAATGTCTATCAGCCGCCTGGGACTGATTTTTATATCACATTTAAGTCACCTCGGATGAGGGGACGCTTCAGGTGGTATCAGAGCCGTAGGTTGGCCGTAGGACGCAACCTTTAAGACCAAGGATATTTTCTAAGCCATTCCCCGCTAAATCTTTCCCCCTTAACTCACCTTTCCACACGGCACTTACCTTTGGCCCTTGTCTGATTCCAGATGGCTGACAATGGATGGAGTGACGGGATCTGCCCTGCAAAGCCTGGCCTTCCGAGGTTATTACTACTTAGCCTGGGACGCGTCGGAGTTGTGTACCCACCGGAGTACACCTACCGGGAGCACAACTTCAGAGGGACCCCTCGGTGTGATCTGATGATCTTCGTGGGAAAAAGTACACTTTACCCCGATGTGGACCCTTGGTTCATCTCTACCACTGGCTTTGGGTTCCCAGACACCTACCGAAAGGCTGCCCGAAAAGCCCTGCGACGCTTACGCATGGTCTATAGGCATCATCTTCAGCGAACTCCTATGGGATTTTTCCCGCCTGCTGGAGGGAGAGGACGCTCTTGGATTGCCCGGATGAGAGGATTAGGGAGGGAAGAAGAAGATCTAGAAGATACGGTTTCCCACCTGTCCATTTACCTCACCGGCCTAGACCGACTTTACAGCGAACAGACAAAACAACTGAAGCACCAAATCCGTAGGGCAGAAAAGGCGGAGCAAGAGTTGGAAATACAATGCAGGAGAGCAATAGAAGCTGAGGCTCAAGCTGAGAGTTCCCTCGCCTCTCTCCGAGACATATGGCGAAGCAACGCTCAAGAAAGGGAACGTATCGAGGCACACAGAAGAGAAGCTGGATTACTGGAAGGAGAACCCGAGGAAACCCATTGGGATAAGGGCACTCAGACCGAAGGGGAGGTATTGGAGCAATGTCTCCCGCCAAAGAAGCGACCTAACCGGATCGGGGAAGGATTCCCTTAGGGAGAGTAGAGTACCTAGGCTAGAGCTACCACCCTAGCAATAATGTATCCTTGGGATATGTACCCGACTCTAATGAAAAAGACCGTTTACCCTTCTTGTACCCTACCATGTGTGCAAGGCTTGTTCACTCCACCTTTGTTTTCAGATGGCCGAGAATGGGTGGACCCAGGGCGTTTGCCAAGAAGAACCTGGTTTTCCCCGCCTTTTGATCAATTCCCTGGAGCGCCTCGGTGTTACCGAGCGCCCAAGGTACTACAGCAGGGAGTACGAACACCTCGGTACTCGTCGCTGTAGGGTGGTTCTCTCCATCGCCAGAAGCACCCGCCACCCCGACATCGAGCCGTGGCGAGTGACTGCCACAGGATTTCAACATCGGGATGCCTATCCCTTGGCCGTCAGAAAGGCTCTTCGTTACCTGTGCCAGATCTTCGAGGAACACCTCATTCCCACACCAATGAGGCTTTTTCCTCCGGTCATCAGGACGCAAGTCTGGCAGGCCCGCATGAGGAACTTGGAACGGCGCCGCCATCAAGAAGACCTTTTGTACCATGTGGTCGCCTACCTCGTCTCCTTGGATAAGCTCTTCGACGAGCAAGCCCAAATCTTAAGGGAGCAAACCCACCGGGCCGAGCAAGCTGAGCTTGCAGTAAGGATGCACCAAATCCGGGTGGCTCAAGCCGAAGCAAGGACCGCGGCCGCTATAAGTAGCGAAGCCGTCGCTCATGAAAGCCTCTGGCAGATCCAGGATCGGCGCATGCAAGAATGGACCAACAGTGGAACGCCCGTCCCGGCAATCGGGGAAACCCAAGTCCTAATTGGAACACCCATCACAGGATGGGGAGGACTTTTTAGGACCCCGCAAGCTCCACCTGAAGGTGCCGAAAGGACAGCTGCAACCGTAGAAGGAGGAGCTGTCGAACAGCCCCGAGAAAATGGGATCCTCGAGGACGACGAGGAAGAGCTACTCATTCCACTGGAAGTTCACTCCGCCCCGGAAGACGACTCGCCCCGTGAGTAATATGCCTTAGAGGTGCCCTAGGGATGAAGCCGTCCCGGCCCCGAGCTGAGAGTTGTGCCCACCCATTTGTTGTGCCCTTTGTACCCGATCGTGTAGTGCGTGTTTTAGCTGTACCCTCCCAAGTGTTGTACCCCAGCGTAATAAATAAAAATATCTGCACTTGATGGTTGTTAGTCTGTGCAATTGCCAGCAGTAGGTGGAGTCTGCCTTTTCGAAAATAAAATATCACTAAATTACAAATCTAAGTCTCATAAGGGTTTTGCCCAATCCACAGACAGCCCCCAGGCGTAACAACAGGGCCTTCCAAAGACAGGCACATGCCACTCCAAGTGCGGAGAGACAACAGGGTATGCAAGGACAAGCCCCCGATCAGGAAGATCAGGAAGTGAGCCAGCAGGGAGGAGAAAGCCAAGTAGGAGCACGACATGCCCCACCCCCACCGGCCGTTGACCTGGTACAAGTTTTGAACAACCAGAACCTCCTACTGGAAGCTTTGACCAATGTCATTACCAACCCAAGGCCCCGTGAGCAGAATACAAATGACAAACTGTCAGCTTTTCTGAGGACCAAGCCACCCACCTTTGCAGGATCCTACAACCCCTTGGACGCAGATGACTGGCTGCGTGTTATCAAGAGAAAACTCGAACCATTTGAGCATGAAGACCGTGACAAGGTCCGTTTAGCTGCTCACCAGCTCACTGGAACTGCTTTGGCTTGGTGGGAGAACTACTGTGCAGCTGCTCAGGATGCCCCCACTATCACTTGGAAGGAGTTTGTGGATGAATTCCGTCACTATCACATCCCAGCAGCCACCATGAAGCGCAAGGCAGATGAGTTCTGCGAGCTGCAACAAGGCAACAAGTCCGTTGAAGAGTACACATACCAGTTCATAGAACTAGCTCGCTATGCACCGGAGGAAGTAGACAAGGATGAAAAGAAGCAGGATATGTTCAGAAAGGGTTTAAATACAGAACTTAAGAAGCTGCTTTCCCCATGCATCTACCCAGACTTCAACACACTGATGAACATGGCTATCATCACCGAGAGAGCCATGGCAGAGGAAAAGAGAGACAATAAGCGTAAGTTCCTAGAAGCCAAGGCTCGCCAGCAGGACCGTTTCCAGAAACCGAGGCACTTTGGCCCTCCAGTGACCAAGTCCCAAGCCCCTATGCAGTATAGGACCCAGCCACAAGCTACTGGCTCTCAAGCCCCCAGCAACCAGCTTAGACAGTTCAAGAGCCAGAACACCATGAAGGCCCCACAGAGCAATGCAAGCTAAGTTACTGCCAGCAGCAATACCCGAGCATGCTTCAACTGCCGTGAGACAGGGCACTTCATTGCCAATTGCCCATATGCTAATAACAAGCCGGCAGCATCAGCCCTCTCCAACTCGGTGAATGGACCAAGGCCAGCCTTATCAGGAGCTAATCGTGTACCCATCCGCAATAACAATACCGGCAACAACAACCAGCAGATGGGGCCGCCCCAGCAGTCCTACGGACGAGCCCGCATCAACCACATCAACGCGCATGAGGCTCAGGACGCTCAGGGCGTAGTGCTCGGTGAGTTTCTAGTCAGCTCAGTTTTGGCAACAATATTATTTGATTCCGAAGCATCACATTCGTTCGTATCCTCAAGTTTTGTGGAAAAGCACAAAATACCTATAGTGCTACTAAAAACACCCCTATTAACCTGAACGCCTGGAGGCGACATTAAGTGCCGACTGGGTTGTTCTCGGGTAAGGATCATTTTAAGTGGGGTAGAGTTCCTAGCAGACCTAGTAGTACTTAAGTCTAAAGGTATAGATGTGATCCTTGGAATGGATTGGCTAAGCCTGCACAATGGCCTTATAAGTTGTGCTGACAAGGTGGTACACCTAACCAACCCAGAAGGAGTACAAGTAACCTGCCATACTCGGGGAAGTGGATCAGACCCAATGGTTTTTAGCATGGAAGCTAAACTCTTGGAAGAAGTTCCAGTAATAAATGAATACTTAGAGGTTTTCCCGGAAGAACTCCCGGGGATGCCGCCAGATAGGGATATAGAGTTTGTCATTGACCTTGTCCCTGGAACCTCCCCTATAGCTAAGAGACCCTATAGGATGGCAGCCTCTGAATTGGCAGAACTAAAGAGACAGCTGGAAGAGTTACAACAAAGTGGTTTCATTAGACCAAGCTCATCACCATGGGGAGCTCCGATCTTGTTTGTCAAGAAGAAGGACGGAAGCATGAGGATGTGCGTGGATTACCGTGCACTAAATGAAGTCACCATCAAGAACAAATACCCCCTTCCCAGAATTGATGACCTTTTTGATCAGCTGAAGGGAGCCAAGTATTTCTCCAAGATAGACCTAAGGTCGGGATATCACCAGCTCAAGATTAAGGAAAGCGATATTCCAAAGACGGCCTTCGTCACCCGCTACGGGCAATATGAGTTTACCGTGATGTCCTTTGGACTCACCAATGCACCTGCTTATTTCATGAACCTCATGAATAAGGTATTTATGGAAGAGTTAGATAAGTTTGTCGTAGTTTTCATTGACGACATACTTATTTACTCCAAGAGTGTCGACGAACATGAGCAGCACCTACGAGTGGTTCTGGAAAAGTTGAGAGCGCACAAGCTCTACGCCAAGTTCAGCAAGTGTGAATTTTGGCTTGAGAAAGTAGCATTTCTTGGTCATATCTTGACCGCAGAGGGAGTAGCAGTGGATCCCGAAAAAGTCGAAGCGGTCTCCAATTGGCAGCAACCAACCAATGTTAGTGAAATCAGGAGCTTTCTCAGTTTAGCCGGATATTACCGAAGATTTATTGAAGGATTCTCCAAGATAGCCCGACCCATGACAGAGCTACTCAAGAAAGAGAAGAAGTTCACCTGGACCGAGTCATGTCAGAGAAGCTTCCAGGAGTTAAAGAGAAGACTGACAACCGCCCCGGTACTAACCTTGCCAGACATCCAACGGGACTTTGTCATTTATTGTGATGCATCCCGTCAAGGATTAGGATGTGTCCTTATGCAAGGTGGGAAAGTAGTGGCATATGCTTCCCGACAACTCAAGCCTCATGAGCAGAATTACCCGACCCATGATTTGGAGTTTGCAGCCGTAGTACATGCCCTCAAGATTTGGAGACACTATCTGATATGGAATAGGTGTGAGATCTACACAGACCATAAGAGCTTAAAGTACATATTCACCTAGCCAGATATGAACTTAAGGCAAAGAAGGTGGTTAGAACTAGTGAAGGATTATAATGTGGTAATTCATTACCATCCTGGTAAAGCAAACGTGGTAGCAGATGCCTTAAGCCGGAAATCTTATGGGCCTAAGGATGCCTACCTACAGGAAGAAATGGCACGATTAAATGTGCACATCGTCCCCCATGGTTCCAGTCGCAAGTTGAGTGTTCAACCCACTTTAGAGGATAAGATCAGAAAGGCCCAAGGTTTAGATAAGGACTTGATGAGAATCCGCATGCATACCGGAGAAAACAAGGCACCGGATTTTAGAGTGGATGACAAAGGAACCTTATGGTACAAAGATAGAATTTGCGTACCTAAGGAAGGAGACTTCCGACAGACTATTATGGATGAGGCCCATAACTCAGCATATTCCATCCACCCAGGATCCACCAAGATGTATGTGGATATAAGACAAAAGTATTGGTGGAGTGGAATGAAGGCGGACATTGCAAGGTTCGTCGCCCATTGTGATACTTGTCAAAGAATCAACGCCGAACATCAGAAGCCAGCAGGATTGCTGCAACCCTTGCCCATCCCGGTTTGGAAATGGAATGAGATAGGAATGGATTTTGTAGTGGGTTTACCCAAGACACAGAAAGGACATGACTCCATATGGGTGATAGTGGACTGGCTCACAAAAGTCGCTCACTTCCTACCGGTACGGACCAATTATGGTGGAGAAAAGCTAGCACGGCTCTATGTGGACAACATAGTGAGGCTGCATGGCGTGCCTAGCAGAATTGTTTCGGATAGAGGAACCCAATTCACCTCTAGGTTTTGGAAAAGTTTGCATAAGGCCATGGGCACCAAGTTGGACTTCAGTTCGGCTTATCACCCGCAGACCGACGGTCAAACAGAAAGGGTGAACCAGATTATGGAGGATATGCTAAGAGCATGTGTCCTTACTTATGGCAAGGATTGGGAACAAAGCTTACCGTACGCTGAGTTTTCGTACAACAACGGCTATCAAGCAAGCTTGGGCATGTCACCATTTGAAGCACTCTATGGGAGAAAGTGCAGGACCCTCCTGATGTGGTCAGAAGTTGGAGAGCGTGCCCTAGTTGGACCCGCACTCATAAAGGAAGCGGAAGAAAGAGTGGCCGAAATTAGATGGAAACTGAAGGCCGCCCAATCCCGACAGAAGAGTTACTCAGACAAGAAGAGACGAGAAGTAAGCTTCAATCCAGGAGACTTCGTCTATCTCAAGGTTTCACCTATTCGAGGGACTTGAAGATTTCAGGTGCATGGGAAACTAGCCCCTCAGTACATCGGACCGTACCAAGTACTGAAGAAAATTGGAGCTGTAGCATACCGTCTAGAACTACCAGAAGGAATGGCTGACATACACCCAGTATTCCATGTATCCCAACTGAGAAGATGCCTGAGGGTACCCGAGAGAGAACGGGTGCCGGAAGAAGACATAGCTTTACAAACAGATCTTCGGTACCAGGAGGTGCCTATCAAGATTTTGGACACTGTCATAAAAAGGACAAGAAACTCCGAAGTACGGATTTGCAGGGTTCAGTGGAGCAGACATGGAGTGGAAGAAGCTACATGGGAATGCGAAGATGCCCTTAAGAAAGAGTTTCCCCATCTATTTAGGAACCAGCCGAATCTCGAGGACGAGATTCATTTTAAGTGGGGTAGGTTTGTAACGCCCGTGTTTTTACCCTATTTAAATTACAGTACAAATCACTCGCTAAAAATAATTTTCAAAACTTTTTTCGTCGTCAAGCTCGGATCGCTCCTAAACCCTCTACCATCCGAGCTCTTAATCGCCCAAAACATTTCCCGATGTCTCGCCGTCTGACATCCAAAAATTAACCGCCATCCTTTCTCTGTTCCTCGACCCGCGCACCGTGCCGCGTGCTCAACCCCGCGCTCGCGACTGTCACCGCGAATCCCGCCGACGAAGCCCCCTCTCACGCGCCGCGCCGCGTGCTCAACCCCGCGCTCGCGACCGTCACCGCGAATCCCGCCGGCGCAGCCCCCCTCTCCCTTCCTTTCTCCCCTGTTTCTCTTTTTCCCCTTCTTCTTTTTCCCCTTTCTCTTTTTCCTTTTTCCTTCTCCTCCCCTCACTTCCCTTGCACGCGCAGCACGACGCCGAGCAGAGCTCGACGCCGAGCGCCCGGCCACCACCACCCCCCCCACTGGCGACTCCATAGGAACGGCCTAACTTGGCCCCTCCTCTGCGCACGCCGTGCCCCCTTGCCGTCTTGGCGCTCGCGCTTGCCCCTGCGTGCCGCGACGCCTAGCAGAGCCGGCCGCCGCGCGTCGCCTCGCCACTGGCCGCCCCCCCCTCTGCGCAGCGCGTCCCCCAGGCCGCCCCTCCCCGCTACGCGCCACCGACCACCCTGCGCGGTGACGACCCAGCGCCACCGCCGCCCCCACCGCCATTACTGGCCGCCGTGCTCCGGAGCTCACCGGCCTCCACCGCGCCCCCTCCTTCCCACCCTCGCCGGCCTATAAATACCCCCACGCCGCGCCCCGCCACCACCACCACCTCCACCGCCGCCCCTAGCCCCCCCTCCCCGGCCCTACACCGCTGCCACCGCAAGGGCCTCCGCCCGCCGCTACTGGCCCTCGTGGTCAGGCCGCCTCGCGCCACCCCAGCTCGTGGTGAGTAGAGGAGTAGGTCCCCCTTGCTCCCCTCTCCGTTTTGCCCCGCCCCGGCCGCCGCCGTGCCCCGGAGCCGCCGGAATCGGCGGCGCCGCCGGCTCCTTTCCCCCTCCTCTGTTCCTGGCAACGGGAGGAGGAAGAAGGGCGATTTTTCCCTGAGCCCCCTGCCCTTCTGCCTATTTCTTTAAGAGCCCCACCTCTCCTTAATCTCTTTTTCCAAATAAACCCCATGTTCACTCTATTTGAGAAATAGACCCTCCCACTACACAAAATAATTACGGTTAAACCCCTGACCCTTTTCAGAGCACCCTAGGTATTCCCAAAAATTCTAGTCAAGCCCTCCCCTCCCAACAGTAATTACAAATAGGCCCTTGGATCCTTATTCATCCCCTAAACCCCTGTTCGGCCTATTATTTCATGCGCCAAAAACCTTCCGTTTGCCCCGAAACTTTACCACGCCATTTCTAACATAATGTCGGCCATGCCATCAAGCAATCTCCCAAAAATATTCTTTCTACCATTGTTTCTTAAGTTATTCCTGATTTGGGCTTGTAGATAAAACCTTTATTTCTTTTTCTTTATGGAATGTTTGGTTGTGTGCGCCGTAGATCACGAAGTGACCAAGGGAGAACCCGTCGACGAGTAGTACTGCGAGCAAGAGTACGAGGACCAGTACCGCGAGCCCAAACCTGAAGGACAGTACCTCGATCAGGACTTCTCGGAAGGCTTTGTGAATGGCAAGTCCAATTCCATCCTTTGATGCATATTTATCCCAGTTTTATAAATGCAACCTATTGGCCTGTTTTATAAAATGCATCGTTTTATTGCAAGACATGGTCGGATAGCCACCCCTTGATTGCTATGACTATTCCTTGATGACCTAGGATTTGCTCTGTTAGACGTTAACTACTGCTAGAGATGCTTATTACCTGCCATCCCCTTATCATATTTTAAACCATGACCACAAGCGATTTACCAAAAATAAGGGTACGAGTGTTTTAAAAGATAAAATGGGATTTTGAGAAAATAAAAGAAAGACATAATCTGACGAGATGGACGGCGTTTTCTGTGTGAAATGCCACTTGTGTGCTTGTACCTTTGTGGTTAAGTATGGACGGGAGATGTCCGTCTGGTCATTATAAGGACGAACTGAGATGTCATCTTGCCTAACCCACTTTTCGTACAACCACTCGACCGTTGTGTGGGCAACGGCTTAGCATAAACCCCACTAG
>NC_038042.1:41942083-42053508 GCF_002211085.1 Panicum hallii
TCCTGTCCTTGTAAGAAAAAAGAATAATGAATGGAGAATGTGTGTTGACTACACTGATCTCAACAAGCATTGCCCGAAGGATCACTTCGGGCTACCGCGCATTGATCAAGTCGTCGACTCGACGGCGGGCTGTGTCCTCCTTTGCTTCCTTGATTGTTATGGTGATTCACTTCTAGTCGTTCAGCAAGTCAACAAAGAGTGCGACTGCAATAAGGAGACGATGGACGCTTATGTACAAGAAGTGCGCAAGCTGGAAAACAAGTTTTCTGGCTTGGAGGTTCATCATGTGGTACGGGAGCATAATATTGGCGCGGATATACTATCCAAGCTGGGGTCTACTCGTGCATAGGTGCCAGCGGGAGTCTTTGTCCAGGAGTTAAAACAGCCATCTATCAAGTCCTCACCTCAGGTAACCACCGATGCGGGCCCTCAACAACCTGATCGGGAGGTTATGATGCTTGGTGAGGACTGGAGAGAGGCTTATATCGATTTTATCCAGGATCAAAGACTACCAGCAAGGATGGACACAAGAAGCATAGAGGCAGCTCGTGTCATGCGCAGAAGTAAGGGGTTCGTCCTAGTCGATAGCAAGCTTTACCGGCGTGGCGCACATTTAGGCGTTCTCATAAAGTGCGTCACAAAAGAAGACGGCTACGACATACTGCGGGAGATACATGAGGGTGTTTGTGGCAACCACGTAGCTTCAAGAACGCTGGTGGGGAAAGCATACAGAGCTGGTTTCTGGTGGCCCACCGCAGTGTCCGATGCCGAGGATCTTGTGCGGAAGTGTCAAAACTGCCAATTCTTTGGCAAGCAATCTCACGTCCCAGCTCGCAGTCTCATCACCATACCACCATCCTGGCCGTTTGCTCGCTAGAGCCTTGATATGATTAGGCCCTTCACAATGGCGCTAGGCGGTTTCACCCATGTATTGGTGGCTATCGACAAGTTTACCAAGTGGATCGAGTACAAGCCGATAGCCAAGCTCACACCAGATCGAGTTGTTGATTTCATCTCCGATATCTTGCATCGCTTCGGCTTCCCGAATACCATCATCACGGACTTGGGATCAAACTTCACGGCCAACCAGTTCTGGGAGTTCTGTGAAAATGCGTGCATCGAGATCAAATATGTCTCTGTTGCACACCCAAGGGCCAATGGTCAAGTCGAAAGGGTGAACGGCATGACAATCGATGGCCTCAAGAAATGACTCTATGACGAAAATAGCAAGAAAGGAGGAAAGTGGATATACAAATTGCCGCATGTCATCTGGGGGCTCCAGACTCAGCCGTCCAAAGCCATAGGACAAACACCATTCTTCCTCGTCTACGGCTCTGAAGCTATCTTGCCGGCCGACATCATGTGGAAATCCCCAAGGGTTGAAATGTACAATGAAGGCGAGGCCGACGAAGTGAGGCAATTAGAGCTCGATTCTGTCGAAGAGGCTCGCTGCACCACTCTTGTTCAGTCAGCTCGATATCTGCAGGGGATCCAGCGATATCACGATCGCAACGTGAGGGACCGATCGTTCAATATAGGCGATCTGGTCCTACGCCGCATCCAAGACGAGTCCGGCTTACACAAGCTCAACTCAAGGTGGGAAGGTCCGTTCGTCGTCAAGCAGGTTACAAGACCGGGATCGTATCGACTACAATACCCCGAGGGCCAAGATGTCCCGAATTCTTCGAAGATTCAGAACCTGCGCAAGTTCTACCCATGAGGAAGCGCACGGGGATAGCTGTTCTTCGGACGCCTAGGCGGCCTTTTTCTTCCAAATCAATTTGGAGGCTACGTGTCACAAAATTCGGAACGAAAATTCTTCTGTTAACAGACGGAGGCTCCGGCCACGTTCATGTTTTATAAATCGACTTCTTTCCATGAGTTGTGACGGAGGCTATGGCCATGTTCATGTTTTATTGACTTCGTGTTATAAGTTTTGATGGAGGCTTCGGCTACGTTCATGCTTTATATGAATCGACTTCCGCCGTGACCTTTGATGGTCGCTTGCGACGATGATCGCATTTTCCCCAACAAATTTGATCCGTTCGATTGGTTTATACCTAACTTGTTGGATGGGCTCGCATGAGGAGCTATTTTGACTACATCCAGAGTTGTTGCACTCGGGGTAGTTTCATTTTTTGCCATAAGCACGGCAGTCTTGCGATGATGCTTGCGTTCATTCCCAACAAGTTTGATCCGTTCGATTGGTTCAAACCTAACTTGTTGGACGCGCTCATATGAGGAGCGATTTTGACTATGCCTAGAGTCGTTGCACTTAGGGTAGTTTCATTTTCCTTGCCATAAGCACGGTAGTCTTGCGACGATGCTCGCGTTCTTTCTTCTTTCCTAACTGGTTAGACCCGTTCGATCGAGCTATGTCTAACTTTGTTGGATGAGTTCCTACTCGGAGCTACTTCGGCTACTCCTAGGGTCGCTGCACCCGGGGTAGCGTCTAATACTTCGCCTTTAAATCTGGATGACAATTCAGCTAAGGCACATACAAGTAGAGACATCAAATAAAAATATATATACAAGGCAAGAAGTACTTGTTTTTACATTCTAATCCTGCAGTACATTTTTCACTATCTGTTCCGCTACAAGTTGGGCTTCTTGGAGGTACTCGTTGAATTGATCTTCAGTGCACTCCGCAGCCACTCCCTACGCAAACGTCTCTAGTTGAGCCTCCGGCCAAAAGGATTTTACAAAGGTGAGGGCGTGGCTGACACATGCGACCGGGGCTTCTGTGAGGAACTTGACGACCTTCGCCTTCTTCTGGTGGATCCACCATGTCCACAAGCGTCTTGGCGGCTCCCCTGAGGTCCTCCAACTTCTTTTGCCGCCGCTCCTTCTCCTCGCCCAGTGTCTTGATCTGCTGAAGGCAGTCGGCGAACTGTTGTTCAGTATCGGCGACTCCCTTTTGCATCCTCTCGACGTCATCTGTACGGTGATACAACATATTCTTCACGTCAGTGAGCAGCTCTTCTTTATATGTTAAGATTTTCCTAAGCTCTGCGCTGAAGATTTTTCAGAATCCAAGGAAAACTGTTAAGGGAAAGTACTCGAAAGAAGAAAGGGGCTTACCTTGGTGCGCCCTCTTCTGCTCTTTGAGTTGTTCCTGGAGCTCAGAGATTGCATAGATCATTCTTGAGGAGCCATGTCTCTCGAGTCCGCTCTTGCTTCAGCATGTCAAGTTCTCTCTGAAGATAGCAGTTCTTCGTCCGCTCCTCGGATATGCTTTTTTCCTTGGCAGCAAGCTCCTGGTGACCACTCACGACTGTTTTCAACTTCTTGGACTTCTTTTGTGAGTGCGTGATCACGTTCTGCATAAAAGGGGGAGATTAAGACAAGCAACTCGACAACGTTACAAGCAGAAGATTAATCACGTCTTACCATGGAAAAATCGTACAACTCCTTGTAGGCCTTCTTGAAGGTCATTATGTTGTTGTCCGTCAGCATTTGATCATCCACCAGATCTATGGTGATGATGCTCTGGTACCCGGGCCCGGCCATCAGCAAATCTCCAGGACACCTTGAGGTCCCTGCGGCTTCTTCAGAAGGTGGTTGCTGGGCACCTGCAAGTCAAGATGCATTCAGTATATAGTGCCTGGGGTCTAAGCAGCTAGCTGTGGGTGGTCCGACACTTACCTGTGCCATCTGCAGGAGCGGCATCCGGGGCCTTGACTTGTTCCTCACCACCAGCTCCGGCTTTGTCTTGTTGGGGCTCAGGGGGTGGCAGGTCGGGCAGCGTCGTGTTTGCCTCGGGGGCCGGCTCCTTGGGCGTGGGCTCTTCTAGAGCTGATGGCTCGGGGGCTGGGGTAGCTGCGGCTGATTTCGGCTTGTGCCTCATGGCGCTTGCGGACCTAATGAAGCAGAATTAGTTATATCATTACACCAATCGAAAGGGACAGAATGTTCATTATGCAAAAAGATGTACACTTACAGTGAAGACCTCTTCATGACAGCTTTCTTCACCCTCATAACCTGTGGTATCCTAACCATGGTACTCATTTCTGGTGGTGGGGTAACATCAGCTGGTGGCGCGGTGCCCACCACGGCAATGGTAACCGATCCTGTCGCAGAAGCTGCTGGATCCGTTACCATCTCTTGGCGCTCGGGCTCGGGTGGAGAAGCGGGTGGACTGCAAACGGATAATGTCAGCGTGCAACAATACCGATATTTGACGATTCAACAAGGCAGCATATTCATACCTGGAGGACTCGACTTCTTGCGCTTTCCGTTTGCATGCTACCCGACGACCCTACGGGACCGAAGGCAGAGTTTCGATCAACTCCACGGATGGTCCGGGGGAGTTGCCCCTTCTCGCCTCCCCCTCGGCTTCCCTTTCAGCCAGGGGGCTCCCGCCTTCAGTGGACTCACTGCCGGGTAGAGCCTCGGCTACTCGAGCCCTCTTTGCTTCGTCCGCGGCGCTGGGGAGAAGGTGGTCCGGTTGAGGGATGTCGGGTTGTGGAGGGTAGCTGCGGTACACTTCTGTGTGACCCTGCAGGAGGTTCTCAGTTAGCAGTGGCAGAACAGCAGAACTTGCGTTCAACAAAAAGTAGTCGAATGCTTACCAGTTTTGGAGGATTTTGTGCAGAAAACAGTTGTGGGACGTAGGGAACCGCATCCACGTCTAGCAGCACTCGCCTAACCCGGATGAGTGCGGCCTCGTCCATCAACTCCTCTACGCACATGCGAGATGGATCTTCAGCGCCCTTGTACTCGAATCCAAGTATATGGCGTTGCTGGATTGGCTGGACTCGGCGCTTGAAGAAGGAAAACATTACGGATGCGCCGGTCACTCCCATTTCCTTATGAGCTGCTATGGTGTCTAGCAACTCATCGACTTGATCCATGTCCCCCCTGGGAAGCTCGATATTCCACTCCGGCCTTACAACAGGTGGTTTATTTGACTTTTTTGAGAGTTGGGGGCATGATTTTCGATGTAGAACCAATGATTTTTCCACCTGGGAATGTTGGAGGGGAACTTGTATGAAAGGTACTTGTCACCGGCCTGTTGTCGAAGTTAGATGCCGGCGCCCCCTACAATAGATGGATTTTTGGAGGTGGGTTGTGGTTTTACTCGGAAAAGGAAGTGGAAAAGATCCCAATGGGGTTCGATTCCGAGGAAGGCTTCACAGAAATGGATAAAGATTGTGATATGGCAAATGGAATTCGGGTTGAGATGATGGAGCTCAAGCCCGTAGTAGTAAAGAAGGCCATGGAAAAAAGAGCAAGAGGGGAGGGCCAGACTCCATTCGGCAAAATGGTAAAATGTGACGATTTCGTCTACAATTTCCATGGGGAAAGGTTCACGAAAAGAGAGGCGCCACTTGACAAGATTCTTGTCTTGAAGCAATCCCTCGGAAACAAGTTTATTGAGGTCGTTAAGTGAGCACTTACTATGTGTCCACTCTCCATACGGCAGCTGCGCTTCTTTCTTCTTCCCATCCTTCTCAGATCTCTTGGGCGCCATTTCCAGATTCACTCGCCACGAGTTGCTCGGGGGCTGCGGGGAAAGGGGCGGGGAGATTTAGGCTGATTGGGGTTCTCCAAGAGGAAGAAGGCGGAGTGTGGCTCTATTCGAGGGATTTTGGAATTTCTTGACGAATTGCAGATTGGAAGCACAGTTTTTACTCGGCATTACCGCGGGGTTGAATAACCAGCGACTGGGTACAGTTTTACTGCTTTCAAGTTGAAGAGTCGTTTCAGGGAATATTCGGAAGTTGAGGGGTCATTTGGTGGATTGTTTAGATAAAATATTCGATTAATCATTTTTCAGGGTTAACTGTCCCGAAAAAGGGGGTTTTTCGAATTCCAGACCTAACTTCCATAATTTGTACCATCACACCAGTTATTTACCATGTGGACATTTTTACACTGCATGCCACGACTTTTGGACCCTTATTTCTAAACCTGAGAGATTTGGATTCAAGGCTCGAGGGCTGCAGGATACGTGGCATTGACTACTTATTTTTTTCGAATTTATTTGAAAAAGTAAGTAAGTAAGATTCAAGACTAATGCGACCCTCAACCTGATTCTTCGATTCAACCTAAGGCTCGGGGGCTACTCCATATGGAGTGCGATTTTTCAATCGCACACCATACCAAAGGAATAATTCGGGGCATGAGCACCTCATAGCTTCGATGCAGCCAAATAAGTACTCGAAGAAGAACTTCAAGACGGAGCTTTGCAAGAAGCCGAAGACTACTTCGAAGGTACTCGAGAAGCCTGCAATACTCAGCTACGAAGAGCTCGGGAGCTTGTCAGATCCGGGACTATGGGACTGTGTACATAACGTAGTTTAAACAAGGTTAAGAGATAAAGCCCGTCTTATCTCTTATTTAAGTTGTTTTCTACTCGTTTGAGTAGGAGATAAAGCTAGTCGATGCAGAAGAAAACTACCCGAGTTATACCCGGGTACAATTCCTTAGCTCGTATTGATTAGATCCATGTAACCCTGACCTCCCGGATATATAGGGGGCAGGGACCCCCTCAAAACATCTGATTCTACACCCAAGGGAATACAAACCACCATACAAGACGTAGGGTATTACGCACCTCGCGGCCCGAACCTGTCTAAATCTTGTGTTCCTTGCACATTTGAGTTCCTGATCTCGGTGTCTCCTCACCTAAACTTACCACCTTGGGTATACCCTTCGGTGGGCAGCCGGTAAAACTCCGACAGGGGGAATGGGACTTCCAATCCTGGTCAGAGGATGATGAGTCCCTGACCGACGGCGAAGATCTCCTGCTACTCTTCGATGACGAGCTGGAGGGAGATGATGAAGACAATGCATCTTGGGAAGAAGAGCTCTTCTCTTCGGAAGAAAAAGCTGATTCTTCTTCAACCGAGGAGGATTCGGCAACAGGAAACTTCCTCCTTAGCGGATCATCAGAAGATATCGACGAGGACGATGAAGAAATCGAAGATGACGGCAGCTTCACCAACAGCAGCAGCGGAGATGATGATAGCCACGAGAACAGCAGTAGCGACGGTAGTGACGCCAGCACAGCTCCGCCAGCCAAGCGCCGCAAGACCTCCGGCGTCTACTGGTGGTAAACTGTAGCACCAAGCCGATAGATCGGCTCTAGGAGCAATCAGCTCCTCTTTGGTATTCACTCCCTTATTGTAAATAAGATTTTCTTTTCCATCCACAACAGTCCGTTAAAAACCGATGGCAATGCATCGGTCCCCTTCCTCTACATGTGCCGATCCAGATTCGAACCGGTTCTTAAATTCATTTTATTTTCCACCTGAATCCAGATCCTTCTCCAAAATAGATCTCTGAAGATTCCCCAAATCCAGGTTACTTTCCAAAACCCCTTTGCTCATAAACCCAAGCCACAAAATTCTCCCCTGAGCCTCAGAATACGCGCTCAATCTTGCGCCGCCAACCTTAGATCTATTCCCCAAGTCTTCGACCTTCATCAAGATTTCCGATGGCGGAGTCCTCGAACATTGGTGCGAATATCTTTGGTCTGAAGGTAAAATTCCAACCTTTATTAATTTAATGCAGTAATTATGAGATTCCTCATGCTATTAAATGACCCTTTTCTGATTATTTTGGCCTTCGTGGATTTCCTCAGGCTTCCAATATCCTCTTGCCGCATCCTTCTTCCCCCAATTCTTTCTATCTTGGGCCTCATTCTTACGAGAAGCCCGTAGATCTAATCTCTTGTGAGGCTAATCGAATCCCATTCGTGAGCCCAAACATAGATCTAGACTCCTGGTCTGACAGCCTTCGTTCCTGGCCAAACCCCCCCGAGGGCTGGGTGACTTGGTATAACAGGGTGGCGAACACTTACCAGCCCACATGGGAATCCATAGGGATAGCCGATGCTCTGTCTCTATCTCTTTCTCCTCTTGAAAAGGATGAGAACCTTCTAAAGACCATCTGCTATTTTTGGTCCGATGCCTTGAACTGTTTTCTCTTTGGACATGGTCCGATGACTCCAACTCTCCTAGACGTAATGATGATAACTGGGCTAGACATCTCATCACCCTGTCCTTCTGCTTATAGACTATCTGAAGTTCCTTTCAAACTGTCTTCTAAAGCAGAGTGCATGAACTGGGGCGCATATCTGAACCAACACCTAAAAACCAAAGGCCCTGTGACAGAGAAAGAACACACGGCTTTCTTGAACCTTTGGCTAGAGCACTTCGTCTTCTGTGGACCTTCCCTTGCTCCAATAAAAAATTACCTTCTTCTGGCGTACGAGCTGGCCAAAGGTCGCACGATTGGCCTTGGTAAATTGTTCCTTGGAGAAATTTATAGATACCTTCACCTAATGTCCTTGAGCCTTCTCTCCTAGAAAAGACTTAGGACTGGTGGTCCCTGGTGGTTCATCCAGCTGTGGGCTCATCTTTATTTTCAAGATTTCATCCCCCCTCTGGCCAAATTTTCTTTTCCGGACCAAAGTGGGAGGCAGATCCGATGCACCAGCTTCGGCCAGGCCTTGTACAGTCTCCCTGGCGGCAAGTTGAATCCTTCAGATGCCTCACAATGGTTTAGGATTTTCTAAAACGGCCTGGACAACCCAATCTTCCTCCCCTATGCTGAGTCTAAAATCTTTGAGAGCCAAGCCACGTTCCGATTGGCTGACTTCACCAATGATATCGATACCCGGCGCCTATACTCTATCATGATTCGCACTTGCCTCCTCCCAGTCGGCATGAGCACTTCCAACCGGATCATCAAACCGGGATACGAGTTTTACCAGCAGGTTATAGCAGCCCGGCAATTTGGTCTTGGGCAAGTTCCTCCACACTTCCTCCTTCATCATTTGACATCAAACAGGGTAGACCTTCCTGACGCTGTTACCACCCAAAGATGCTACAGTTTGTTTTCAGACCTTTTCATCCCAATTCCTGTTGACCTCGCCTTCATTTCTTCGGCTGTTGGCCTCGAGGACTGGTGGATGATGTGGAAGACTCATGTTTTGCGGAGAGCCCTGGGGCTGATGCTACAGAAGATTCATGCTGAGTATGAAATCCCTGAAGAAGAGGTATTACCGTCCGCCCATCATTTCTCCTTTTGACTTCGCTGAATCCTTTTCTGATTCCATTTACTCTTCTACAGCAGGAGGATGGCCTGGAGCCCAAGAATGATGATGGATCTAACTTCCAG
Source organism: Panicum hallii (assembly GCF_002211085.1). Taxonomy (NCBI): domain Eukaryota; kingdom Viridiplantae; phylum Streptophyta; class Magnoliopsida; order Poales; family Poaceae; genus Panicum; species Panicum hallii. The sequence continues at coordinate 41,951,213 of NC_038042.1, forward strand.
TTCTCGCCAATTGCCCCCTGTGGTTCTCTTTGGCAAAAATGCACCTTCCCATTCAAAAAGCATCATGCAGATCCAGCCCAGCACCGCAAAGCTGACTCCCAAGCAGAGACGATCTTCTGACGTTGTTGCCCCCCGGGCTCATGCTAAGACGAGGAAGGTGGTTGTCAGGAAAATCCGGAAGGCAACTGGGCCATCTTCCACCAGTCAAGAAGCTCCAGTTGCTAGCTATGTTTGGATCACCCCTCTCGTAGTTGGCCTTCTGCACATGCACATTTTATCTTGATTACGCTCCCCTTTCTTGCAGTCCGCCGTTGTGGATATTTCCAGTGGGGAGGAACCTGCATGCTAAAAAGACTCAGCTCCAGAAGATTTCCTGGCGCCGGTCAGCACTTTGGTTGCCCTTCAAGATCCCGACTGAAAAGCCCTGGAAGGCCCTGCGACGCCAGTTGATGCTCCGGTACCCGTTCAAGGTCTGCATGAGCCGATTGTTGCTGCATCGGTCGTTAGCTCCTTTCTGGAAGGGCCAGCTGTCGCTTTATCGACTTCCAGTCTTTCCCCAGAAGGGGCGCGCCTGCAAGAGCTGACGGCTGCTTCATCGGCTGTCACCCCTGTGGCAGAACCAACCTGAATTATACCGGCTCAAGTACGCGAGTCCACTCCAGAGGGCTCCAACGTGCTTCAAACGGTATAATCCCTTGGCCTGTCGGGTAACGTCCCGATAAACCACCGATACACAGGATCAAATAAGGTTACCTCACACGAAGGTGAGTCCAGAGATACAGTCACCATCACATTTTATATCACAAGGAAATTACTTTACAAGAGTTTCCAACAATAGTGCAAAGTTCCAAATTTAGAAAAAACATTACAAACTGTTAAAGTTATGGTTTTTAGCAGCGGAAAACATACGCAACGATTCACAACACGCCGTCAAGATGGATGTCATGCTAAGCCCAGGCACGACATCACTCGGTATCATCAGTGTTGGCCGGGGACGGATCCCATTCCACGCACCAATCTTCTGGAAGAGCACAGGGCCAAGGCAGGGGGAAGAGTAGGATCTTCAAAGGCTTTACCTGAAAAACATAAAACTAGCAAGGCTGAGTATACTAATACTCAGCAAGGCTTACCCGGGATTGGGTATACTTTAGCCCGTAACTAGACTCATGAAGGCATTTCAAGGGTTCTGGGTTTATTTTCAGCCGAAAAGCAACAAAGAGTATAATCTACTTTCAAGTTTTAGCTTTCAGATTCTAGCTGGATTAGCCATTCTAGGTAAGCACCTATACTAAACAAGCAAGATATAGATTATCATCCATCAAGATTATTCCATCAACAGTTACACTTTTTACTCGATGTGGCAAAAGGGATAAGCAGTCTCAATCCTCGTGAGAGGCGGACGATTCGAATCGAATTTAACCTTGCAAGGTAAACCTAACACACACGCTTGGAATACCAACAGGGCGTTCCGAAGCAACCGTTTCCCTCATATTCCGGGTTATGGATCAGGGCCACCACAAGCGGCTGCAGGACCGTACGCACACCAATTGTGCAGGACATACGTCTGTAGCGCGACTACAAAACCCGTATTCCTGTCTGCCATGCAGAACGTACTCCCACACGTCGGTGCGTGTAAACATAAAATAAAAGTCGAGTGGTGGAAACGCGTCCATTTGCCGGGCCATTCGGGTACTAGGCTTACCGCTTACTATATTTCGCGGTATGTGGCTAGTACTTTCAAACGCTTAGCCACCACTACCACACATTTCGACCTTAAAACTTTAATCGAAACAGACAGGGTAATCCTCAGGTCATGATACAGTACATGACCCTGTCCATCATCCTTATAGTGGTTGCAGAATTGTAAACAAGCAACTCCTATATCGCGCGAGTGACAGGAAATCACCCGACTTTTACAGGTCCTATTTAGCAGAGCATCTAAGCGATAAGGACTCGGGGGCAATACATTGGATTCCTAAGACCTTATGCAACTAGAGTTTCATTTCAACTCCTAGACGTAATGCAAGATATATAGTATATAAGTGAAATGGTAATAACTTGAAATATTGGGATATGCATCGGGGCTTGCCTTTACTGGTGGGGCTGAAGTTAAGGATGTTAGTATTGTTGTCTTCCGAACTTTGGTTCGGGGCTTCCAATAATCCCTTGGTGACGTTCACTTGGTTTTCAGGAACATCCTCCGCAGACTTCTGGGAGATCTCGTAGGTACCGTTGCGGAAGTAGTCGTATCTATATGCAATGCAATATTACATTCAAAGTGTGCACATAAAACTATCTTACTTCACAATAAAGTTGCAATCCAACACTCATTTAACATACTACTCACATAACAACCAAAAGATCTGAGACTAAACTTAGATAGAGCTTTAAGAGGACATCTAATTAGAATCGGCTACTTGTTGAAGATTACAACAGAGCCGATTGGAAACAACAGAGGTTTATTCGATTGAAAGGTGCATCGGTTTCCTAATTGATCGATGAAAGCATCGATTACTTTAGCAGAGGGATGATTCCTAAAGCAACTATGTCTTAACTGAGATGTGCTTAAGTGTTATCCTAGGTAACTAGGTGTAGTTCTATTGGCTCGACTACGTCAGCACAACCATTGAGTGACGTACAGCCGATTGGAGTGTGATTGAGGGTATGTGACCGATAGATATATAGCCGATCTCTCTATCGATAAATCGGCTGATAGCAGGGTGTGGATAAGGATGGGAAAACTAAGAATTGATCAGCCATATTTGACCGATACGGAAAATAACTAGAATCAGCTTAGATCAGCCGATAGCAAAAGTCCTAAGATTGTGTGTGCATCTCTGATACATCGACTATGTACAGCCGATGTAGAACAGAACAAAAGAACTGTATCGGCAGTAGCCGATACTAGAAAGGTAACGACCGTATCAGCTAACCAGCCGATGGTAGAAACATATCGAAAGAAATGTATCGGCGGACAGCCGTTACAATGAAACATCATAGATTCAAAGGAAACGGATGTTTAGCAGCTGAGCTAAAAGCCGACGCTAAAGCATAGCTGCAGAGATGTAGTGGCTAAGCAGCAGATACACAAGAACTAACAAGGATCTTTATACGACAAGGAATTTAAGGAAACAGCAATCAAGACGAGGACAATGTCTTGATCGTAGGGATATGGGCGTTCGTGTGATGGATTAACTAATTATCACACTTCTCCACTTGAAGCATATATCCTATAATCTATACTCAGTTACAACACATGCATATCACAAAAGATACAAATAAAGCATTCATTTCCTAAGATTTAACCTAGACCACAATTCAAGACCTTCAATCCAAGAGCACAACATAAAACTTGTAAACGTTCACTGATTTGAAATAAAGAAAGCTTTGGAAATTTTACAAATAACATCCTAGAACTTTCTAAAACAAAGCAATTAAGTCCCTGGTCGGGAAAACAGATAACCGGAAGTTAACGATGATATCCCGGCAAAGGAATCGCCAGCATTAAGAAGATTCAGTGAATCAGGGCAAACCTTGGGGTAGCCTTGGTTATGGAGGAGAACACGCGGAAAGTGAATTCCCGCGGTGAATAGGATTGGCGATAAGATGAGCTCGACGCTGACGAGATTCCGTGGTAGACGAAGAAGCTTGCCAGGAATTTGTAGTGGTGGAAGAATAGCCGGATTGGTCTGCTATGTTGACTCCTCCACGAACCTCAGGGTTTTCCTGCTCACAGGTGGAGCTTCCTCTGCCCACGCACATGCGATGCCAAAGCATGGCCGACCGAACACCCCTGCTTGCACAAGAAGAAATCCTCCTTAACCTGACTGCACCGCATCTCCTCCGAGCTCGTCACGCCCGACCACTGTCTTCGCTTCGCGGCTTCTCTTTCTGATTCGCCATGCCATACTCATACTTCCATCTTTGCGGGGACCGTGGTCTGCTTGCATTAGGGCTGTGCCTCCCGTTGCCCTCTCCTTGATGGCCTTCGATCAATGCATTGCACATAACCGCAGTTGGCATCATTTCTCCCGCGGCTAGCATTTCGTCGAACACTTTAACTGTATCTTCGATACTGCCACCCCTGCACTACCAAAGATCACCGTGGCGTAATCAGGGTCGACGCCACCGTGTTTCCGCTTCTCGCGTAGAAGCCCCGCTACGCACTGCCGGCCCTTGCGCAGGGGCTCGGCGTCGCTTGCTTCGGCCTTGCCGCATTGCTCCTGCGCACGCTCGAACCGCGCGCGTTCTTGGCCCGCATGGCGCTGCCGCTCACGCGTCTGAATCCGCTCTGCGCGCCGTTGCTTGCTCCGGCCGCCCAAAACCTGCACACACTGCCAGCTTCTGCGTGTCACTACGCGCACGCTCGCGCGACCCGCTCGGCGCCGTTCACGTTCCTGTCACTCCAGCACCTGCACCGGCTCTCCAACACACGAGCTCCTGCATTGTCTAAACCATGTCGCTCCCGCTCCTGTGCTCGCTTGACGCCCTGCCCGCACACGCCTGTTCCCGCGTCGTGCGCGCTCGCTCCGAGCCGCAAACGCACGCCTACACTGGCCCAGTGCTACTGCTCCACCTCCGCGTTCCGCGCTGCACGGGGCCGCCAGCGCCGCGCTTCACCTGCACAAGCCTCCCACGCCACCGCCTGGCACAATGCCCGCGCGCGCCATCTCCGCGCCGCCCACGCCTGCTGCCCGCGCGCGCTCCGCACATCATCCTCCAGCGCCTGCCTCCGCTTGTGCCGTTCCACATCCGCGCTCTGCCAGCTCTTAGGCGCCGCTCACCCAGCTCCTACCGCGGCCGCCTCTTCTGCTTGCGCCGGCCCTCGCCTGCTCCAGTCCCGGGCCGCCTGCTCCCGCGCGCTTCGCCGCTCCGGCTCGCCCGGCTCACGCGCTAGCGCCCAGCGCTGCCCCCTGCCACGTGCCTCCACGTCTCCTGTGCCTGCCACGGCCCGCACCAACCGCTGCCCCCGCCTGCGCCCAGCAACTGCCGCTCGCTCCTGTGCGCCTGGCGCCTGCGTGTGCTCGCGCTCGCCCAGCCGCTCGGGCCGCCAGCTACCCGAGCCCGCGCGCCGCTCGCCTGGACCGCACTCCGCCTGCGCGCCGCCCTGGCTCGGCGCCCGCCGCGCGCGCCCGCCTGGGCCCGCCAGTCCACGCGTCCCGCGCGCCGCGAGCCGCCGCTCCTCGCGCGGCCGGCCGCCCGAGCCGCGCGCGCCTGCGCCGAGCCGCGCCGCCGGCCGCGCAGCGCCCCGCGTGGGGCCGCCCACCAGCGCGCGCCGCTTGACCTGCCGCTCGGGCCCTTGGCTGCTAGATCCCGAGCGCCTGTGAGTGGAGGAGGGATTCAACAGAAGGAAGAACAGAGGGAGGAGGAGGAAGAAAAGAACCACTCGGATGCTGCTGCAGCCGGTGAAAGAAAAAGAATGGGCGCCAGAGAAAAGAAACAGAGGAGAAGGGGAAAAGTGATTTCCCAAGGACTTATGCGTAATTACAGAAAATTGCAAGGACCTATCTGTAAAACAAAATTTCCCGTTGATTTAAAGCCCAAATGAAGAAATGCCCAAAACGAAAGTTGGAGAGTTTTTCAAACTCTACAACATTGCTTTAGGGCTCAAGTTCAAAAACTCAAAGCTTATATTTTTACACGTGAATCTTTGAACAAAAGTCGGATTTGAATTGCTTTTGTCCTAAAGAGCGTAACTTTATAAAATTCAGGACCTAAATGCAAGCATTTATGACACGTCATGATGACGGGATAGACTTGTCATAATGATTGGATAGACATGTCATAATGACTTGCACCTTTTACACTTTAGCCCTGAGTAAATTTTGAAATTTACTTTTGTAAATCAAATACTTGCGTAAAAGGACTTGTACTTTTATAAAATTACATAAATACCCTTATTTTCACCACTTTACCCAAAATTTTTATACACTTCAACACATACATTTCAAATTAAACTTTTGAATAAATATATATTTTTACAAGACATAAAGTAAGAAAAACACATTTCACTTATTTTGAAATTACCCTAATCCAAATACATTTTGCAAAAACAACCCTAGGTTTTTCTGTAATTACAAAAATGCCCTTTTTACTTGCACTTTAAATTTTCAAAAACTTCACACAAACACACATGAGCTTTACACTCACAAGCACATACTTCACACTAACAAAATATATGTCTAGCATTTCAAGTACACGAACTGTCACAACCCCCCCTTCTGAAAGGATGAGACCCCAAGAGCCGACCATCGCTTCTCCCGCTGTCACCGTTCCTCCTCCAGAAAAGACGTGTCCTCAGGAGCCGATCATCGCTTCATCGGCTGTCGCTACTCCCCCCCAAGACAGGTATGTTTTACCACCAGATCATTTTCATTCTTTTCTGTGCTGCTCTACTCACATGCCTCCCCTCAGGGCCTGAGCCTCTCGGAATTGCGTGCGTTTGCTCCTACATCTGTTGGATCGGCCATATTAGAAGCCGATGATCCTCAACCAGATTCGAACAGAGTCGCCAGTCAGCTTCTCCATGTGAAGGACCTTCTGACAGCTTCAATCGATGCCCTGGTCCAGGACTCCAGTGCGGTAAGGCAGATCCTCGAGAAGATCAACTCTCAGCTTCCCGTAGCTCTTCAAATCAAGCTTTGGCCGACCGGGCACCTCCCTTTCTTTCGGGCAAGAGTAGCACAAGCTCGTTACAGGATTGAAACCCGTCGCTCTCAAACCCCCTTGAAGTCCAACATTGCCGAGAGGTGCCGGTCTGTTAACGAGAAGAAAGCTGTTCTGGACGCCAAGGCTGACACGTTTGTGCACACTCGATGGCTTCTTCTTCTGGAGAAGGAATTAGAAGACCTCAAGAAGCGCATCTATGAAGAAAAAGACCTTATTGCAAGCTCCAAACGGGAAGCAGAAGCCCTGACCGCTCAACTGAAGGTGGATCTAGCCGAGCTGAGTGCTCTGAGTAAGCAGGTGGTGCCAGGAGTGGACGAGGAAGACGAAGCAGTGATTGCTGAAGCTGATTGTGTCCGTCTCGAGACCATCGCTACCATCGATGAATTTCTTCAGTAGGCTTGCTTCTTTAACAGATAAACTTGTATGTGTACATTTTAAACTCTCAAGTCGAAGGTCACACATCGGCTGTTCGATGGTCCCAATGTATTGGGCACTTTAAAACCCTAGAGTCGATGGTCGCACATTGGCTATTCTATCAACTTAGTGTGCTGGGCACGAAATGCTTCTCTTTTTTCTTTTATATATGTGGGCCGATTGCACGCATCGGCCTTCTTTCCTTGTTCTTATTTTGGCACACGTTACCAGTTTCGCATATACGGGCCATCGAGTTCTGTCGGTTTGTACCCTTCCGCATAGCTTCGGCACTCCCTTATTCAGGCCCATTGGTCACATCGGCTTTCAGCCTGATGTACAACATTAGCTTCACCGCTCACCATCCCACGTGCTCGGGAAGTATTTCTTGAGATGCTGACCGTTGACCGCCACCGGAAACTTGATGCCATCTAATTCTTCAAGCATATATGCATTCCCAGATAGAACTTGGTCAACCCTATCAGGCCCATGCCAATTTGGAGACCACTTGCCATACGCTGCATCTTTAGTCCCTAATGGTAGCACCGCTTCCCAAACCAGATCTCCAACTTGGAATTCCGTCGGCTTAACTTTCTTGTTGTATGCGCAGGCTACTTTGACCTTATTTTCCTTGATCTTTTCAAGTGACCAAAGCCTGAGTTCCGTGAGGTCTTCCACATTATCATTCATTAGAGTAGCATACTCTTCAGCAGTTAAGTCATTCTGGAACTCTACAAGCCTTAAGCCGGCCGTAATTTCCCAAGGTAAAACAGCCTCTTGTCCCTACACCAGGTGATAAGGAGAGGTTTTTGTTGCTCCATGGCAAGATATACGGTATGCCCATAACGCCTCTGATAAGACCTCGTGCCAACGTCTAGGATACTCATCAATCTTTCTGTTGATCAACTTGATGAGGCTCTGATTGGATGCCTCAGCTTGTCCATTTGCTTGGGCATAATATGGAGATGACCTGATCAATTTGATGCCCATGTCGTCGGCAAATTTCTTGAATTCTTCTGAAATAAAGACCGAGCCTCCATCTGTTATGATGGTCTGAGGGATCCCGAACCTATGAATGACATGTTCCTTGACAAAATTGTTAACATATTTGGATGCCACTGACTTCATGGGAACCACCTCTACCCACTTGGTAAAGTAGTCCATGATGGCCAAAATAAATTGGTGGCCTCTGCTAGATGGAGGATTAATTTTGCTGATCATGTCCATCCCCCAGACTCTGAATGGCCACGGTTTGATAATGGGATTCATCACTGACGCTGGTACCATTTGAATCTTTCCGAACCTCTAACATGCTTGACATCCTTTATAATATTTGAAGCAGTCTTCAAGCATGGTAGGCCAGTAATACCCAGATCGCCTAATCAGTCACTTCATCTTGTGAGCCGATTGGTGAGTCCCGCAGGTTCCTTCGTGGACTTCATGTAAGAGCCGATTGGACTCAATCGGCCCTAGGCACTTGAGTAGCAATCCTTCCAAAGTCCTATAGAACATGTCGTCTCCTATCAGGACATATCTCATAGCCTTGTAGCGTATCCTCTTGGGTGCCCCCCAAGCCAAATCCTTCAAATAATTGAAGATATCGGCTCTCCAATCGTCTTCGTCCAGGAGGTGCACCTAAAGGTCCGTTCCATCTATCACAGCCTTGTACCCCGAAGCCATCTGTGCCAAATCATTGGCTTCAGAGTTTCGCGCCCTAGGTATCCAGTAGAAATTTATGTACCTGAACTGGGTCATCAACTCTTGGCATTGTACCCATAGCGGGAAAAGCAACTCGCTCTCACATCCGTAATCTTCTATGAGCTGTGAGATTACCAACTTCGAGTCCCCAAAAATTTCCACTGCTTCAGCCCCAGCCTCCAGGAGCATTTCCATACCTCTAGGCACCGCTTCATATTCTGCCAGGTTATTGGTGCAAGCGTTATGCAATCTGATTGAAAAAGAATACGTTAATCCTCGAGGCGATACCAGCAAGATACCGATGCCACATCCATCTCCGCAAACTGACCCGTCAAAGTACATGGCCCATGCACGTATGGAAAGTACTGCTATATTAGTATTAACCCTTTCTGCAATAAGATCCGCCAATGCTTGCCCTTTTACCATCTTTGCGGGTTGATATCGGATATCGAATTCTGACAATGCAAACATCCATTTTTCCAATCGGCCTTTCAACATAGGAGCCGATAGCATATATTTTATGACATCTGATTTGCAGATGATAATTACCTCGACCGATAGCAGGATATGATGAAGCTTGGTGCATGTAAAAAATAAACAAAGGCATAACTTTTCAATATCAGGATACCTTGTTTCCGCATCTAGCATCCTTCTGCTGAGGTAGAACACAACCCTTTCTTTGTTGTCATGCACTTGAATCACTACTGACGTGATGGAGGTGTCACCTACTGATAGGTACACATAAAATGGCCTATCCTATTGGGGTGGGACAAGCACAGGTGGCTTCGACAGATACTCCTTGATCTCTTCAAATGCCCGTTGCTGCTCTGCCCCCTAGGGAAACACTTCATTGGCTTTAATTTTTACCAGCTCCATGAAAGGCTCAATCCGCCCGGAGAGATTGGAAATAAACCTTCTAACAAAGTTAATCTTACCAATGAGCTGCTGGAGCTCCCTCTTCGTAGTAGGTGGCACCATGGTGCGCACCGCTTCTTGACTTTTTTAGCCGATCTCAATTCCCCTTTCATGAACCAAAAAACCCAAAAACTGAGCGGCCGACACGCCAAAAGCGCACTTCTTTGGCTTCATTCTAAGCCCGAACCTTCTAATTCGTTTCAAAACCTGTCGTAAGTCTTCCAAATGTCCTTCAACTGACACAGACTTTACCACGACATCATCAATATAGATTTCCACCAGCTTGCCGATCAAGTCATGAAAAATGTAGTTCATAGCAGGTTGATATGTAGCGCTAGCATTCTTCAACCCAAAAGTCATAACCACATATTCGAACAGACCTACTGCCCCAGGTACTCTGAATGCAGTTTTATTTATATCTTCGGGAGCCATGAAGATCTGGTTATAACCAGCGTTGCCATCCATGAAACTCAAGATCTTATGACCGGCAGCCGTGTTAATTAATATCTCCGCAACAGGCATCGGATATTCATCCTTTGGAGTAGCCCTGTTGAGATCTCTTTAGTCCACGCAGACTCGCCATCAGCCATCCTTCTTCTGCACAGGTACGACACTTGAAATCCACTCAGCATACCTGCAAGGCCTGATAAATCCTGCTTCTAGCATCTTCTCCACTTCATTTTTAACTTCAACCAGGACCTCAGCCTTCATCTGTCGTGCCCGCTGCTGAAATGGCCGAAATCCATTCTTGAGAGGGAGCCAATGCTCGACTATGATTCTGTCCAACCCAGGCATTTCCGTGTAATACCAGGCGAAGCAATCTACGTATTCCTTTAGCAAGGCTATCATCAGCACTCGTAAACATGGGTGCAACTTTTTGCTGACAAACGTAGGTCGTGACTTATCCCCAGGACCGATATATATTTCTTAAAGCTCGTCAGCCGATGTAAACCCATATCCTAGTTTCCCATCATCTGTTAAATCAATACTGCAGATGGACAAAGAAGATAATAAAAAGAATTTTGGCCGACCGTCGAGATCAGCCGCTCCATGTCTTTCATTGCTTTCTGAAACTTTACAAAAAGAGTAAGGCCGGCTGTCAAAGCGGGCCTTCCTGTAACTGCTATGACTGTGCACAACACTTGACATCAAAAGTTTACACTTTATTTTTTGGTGCCGATCGCAGGAATCGGCCTTATTAAGTGCGTCGGAGCAGCTTGTTCTCCATGACTCATCTACTCTGTAAGGCCAGTGGATAAAACCGGCCTCACCCTATTTTTTGTAGCTTCAATGCGGTCGCAGCCCTCCAAACTGATCCCTGATATCAGCTCTTGGTCCTCCGCATCCCAAATGCTCATAGCAACATGTGAGATCTTGATCGAATCATCTGCGTGAACCACCTCTACCTCATCTCCATCCCACTGGATTAGACACTGATGCAGCAGTTGGTATGAATCCAATCCCTGCCAAGTAGGATGTTGTATGTGCTCTTGCTATTGATGATGAAGAAAGAGGTCGGGACGGTCTTGTTTCCGTTGGTCAGATCCACACTGAGGACGCCTTGAGCTTCTGAAGTCTGTCCGTTGAAGTCACTCAGCGTGACATTAGTCTTAATCAGATCTCAGGTGGATCATCCCAAGTGGCGCAGAACTGAATATGGCATTATGTTAACTGCCGCTCCCGTGTCCTTATTAACGGGCTGGCCGTTTATATAACCCTTGAGATATAAAGCCTTCAAATGCTTGTAATTCTTTGCTTGTGGCTTCTCAAATATTACCGGCCGGGGTCCCAAGTCAAGCTGAGCTACTGACTCCTCATGGGCTCGAGCGTGGAATTCTGCAGGGAGCACAAATACCATATGTGTATCAGCCGATGTCCTCACATCAGCTCTTGTCAACTTCGGCCGCCATTCCTTCCTGGGAGTGCGCGACTCCCTTTTCTGCACATGGTGGACCTTATCCGCCAAATCCGGGCGCGCCTTCCTTATTGATTCGAGATATCTAGCTTCAGCTTCTTCTAGGCTGCGCAACCGCTGAACACTGCGTTTCTGAGAATGATTGAGTCCATCAGGGCACCACCGCGAACGATGATATTTATCTTCTTCTTCCTCAAAGTCCACCCTCCGAACCTGCTCTTGCTGGGTCAGAACAGGTCCCAAACGCTGAAAAACCGAGACCCCCTTTGCATCTAGTTTCACAGGTCCGCACTCTGGGCAGTCTCTGGTAGTAGGCAATCGACTCATGCCAGAATCCCAATAATACCTGAAGAACGGGCAATGCCAATGATCACACGCGTCTTCATGTTTCTTCAAACGCTTTCCAGTACGGCGCTCATACTCTTCTTCCTCTGATTCTCGCCGGAGACGCTGCTGGTACTGGTACTGGTACTTCTTGAGAAGATCAGAAGAAGTCGGGCACTGATTCCTGACATGCCTCACTTGTTCCTCTGTGACATATACTTTTTCTTCTTTTTGGGGCCGATCGCTAGGATCAGCCTCTTTATTCTTGGTTTGGCGGTGTGGTGCCAACCTTGCCATATTGATACCGAGCGCGAAATCCAATTGCCGCCTCGCAGACCGATCGCAACCCTCTACCATGTTTACACTCGGGAAAGGTTGGGTATCGACCTTCATGGCAGTTTGGCCCAAGATCAATCGGCCCTGCTCGATAGCCGATCGGATCTACCGACGGAGTTCCTTGCAGTCGCTTGTGCTGTGGGTGAAAGAGTAATGCTACTTGCAATATGATCTCCCCTTTAGTTCCTGTGTTGTAGGAGGCTTATAACCTTCAGGAAACTTCAACTGTTTTTCTTTCAATAACAGATCGAATATCTGTTCAACTTTGCCTACATCAAAGTCGAAGCCCTTCATAGGCCCTTTCTGTTTCACCCATTTACAGGGCACGGGGTTTGCCCCCCGAGTCCATTCTGCAAATGCCACCTCCTGTTCATCCTCAGAATCTTCAGCTTCTTCTGTGTCAACCAATGCTACTTGATGTTTGAACTTATCTTGATATAGCTCTGGGTGGCGCTGCTCATGCGTTGTTAGCTTCTGCACTAAATGCGCCAAAGAGGTAAACTCCAATTGAAAAGCCAGATCCCTGATCGGATTTAGTAATCCCAGAGACGCCAACTCGACCGCCTCTTTCTCTGAAATCCGTGTCAAGTAACATCGGTTCTTCACTTCTCTGAAGCGTCGGACATATTCCGCCATGGTTTCCCCGCGCTTTCTGCTGCACTTGCGCCAAGTCGGCAATTCCTGCTTCTGCAGCTTTCGAATGATACTGAATATGGAATTGCTCCTCAAGCTGCTTCCAGGTGCGAATCGAATCAGGGCCTCATAATGTATACCACCCAAAGGCTGGCCCTGTGAGAGATTGTGAGAAAAACCTTACTCGCAAGGGATCCGACACCGAGATCATCCCTAATTGCGTTAAGTATCGGGTCACATGTTTAATAGAACTAGGTCCTTTTGCTCCGCTGAATTTAGTGAATTCAAGAACCTGATACTTAGGCGGTAGGGAAATTAAGTCATAATCACTGGGATATGGCTTAGTATAGCCGATTGCCCTCCTCTTTAGTAGAATACCAAACTGTTCTCTTAGAATGGTACTAATCTGTTCCACCGTCTGTGATCCTGGGGCCGAGTGCGCACTATCGTGACTCGGCCAGGTGGCATAGGCTACTAGCCACGCTTGTTTGTCTGCATCCATTCCAGGGACTCCTCCAGCTGCCCTCTGTACTGACTATACCGAATTACTGCTGTCCGGTATATAAGCACACATATATCCATGCGGGATCTCCTTGGGCGGCTCGCTGAAGAATTGGTGATCCACGGGATCACCTCCCACCTTGTAAACCACGTAGGCCGGAGAGCCATGTGACTCCGCAGCCGCAAGCGCATAAGGCAGTGGTGGCCTAGCTTGGAATGGCAATTCCCCTTTGTGGCTCCCCAAGGTAGGTCCCGTTGGAGAGTATTGATGCTTCATAATTTCCTAGACCACACGCAGGGCAACACGCTCGAAAGCGTTAACCAAGCTCTCAGAGTGTCGGTGTAGCGAGTGGGCCACCGCGTAGTTTACTTCTTGCCGTAGAGCTCTGGTACGGTCCTCCGATGGGGTGGACAGATCCACTCCATCAAGGGCGCCTTCGGGTGAAAATCCCTTCCACTTGACGCCGTGGTGGCGGGTCCTCTCGAAAGAGCCGATGAGATCGGCTTTGAATTGAGCCTTAATCTCATCATATCTCTGCTTATGTTCAGCAGGCAGCTCCTCGTAGATGATCGGTTCATCCCTCGCCATCCGGTCAATAGCAGTCGATGGAGTCGAAGAAGATGATGAAGTCGATGAAGATAATGGCGACGATGGTCCCACTGGGCGTACCAGAATGTGTTGTCGGTCAAAACTCACCGGCGAGCAGCGACAGGCAACACGAGGAGCCGGGAGGCTCCCGGGACTACTGGTGGGCCCCGGTCCCTCGGTCAACGGCCCAAGATCCGGCACACGCCCTGGCTTCTAGGTTGCTAGGCGTGCCACCTGACCTTGTACCTAATTAAGAAGGTGTTATGTGTTAGTTTCCTGCATGCACAGACATGTGTAAACATTAGTCCGAGCTGTGATCGGCTCATCGGATGATTCCCGGTATCGGCTGTAAAGAGCCGATTGTGTTGGGTATCGGATCGGATCTATAAATAAAGCAAATATGTCCGATGGTAATACAAATCTTGCTCTGTAATCATTAAGCTAATCCAATCTACGATGATTAAAGCTTTCACTACGTAATTGGAACATCCTACACGTAACTGAGCCTAACAAATGCTGAAGGTAACAAGACAACAACCAAAAGCCGATTCCCAGGACAATCCCTTTCCAAGCTATTATAAAATACCCAGAACACTGCCGGAACATTCAATCCGTTTGAAGGGCCTAATCATACAGATATTAAACTAAACCCTTAATTAATGAAGGCTAACCGTAACAGATTAGATCTACTAAATAAGTACAAAGCAAAGTACTGCCCTTATACCCGAGATCGAGTACATGGACAACCAGACGTTTACAGGAAACAAGCAAAGCATAATTAACACATGAAAGAGCCGATGCTACCCTATAAACGTCAAGATAACTGGTGTTACTCACCATCAACAACGCTTCAGAATGAGAAACACGAAAAGTAAATAAGTAAGAACGATGCTGCCCCGATCACGCAGGGCGTGATCGAGGCCACACGGCGCTTACCCGAGAAACCCTAGAACAGGGGTGGCGATGCGCCGAGAGTTGTTGGTGAATGATTTGATTTTTTTTATTGTTTACCCAAGATACATATTTATAGTCTGTAGACTTGCCTCTCCTAACCAATCCTAACCAAACACGACACAAATCTTAACTATCTATATCTAAACTGTTTAAACATACATATTTATCTAGATACATGGACAACCTTGGCCCAAAACATCTGCAAAGGGTCCGATTCGCAAGCCCATTATAACTATCCTTCAAACCCATCTTGCTCCACGGCCCACCTTTCTAGCCCTCCTAAATTATGGCGATAACAGAAGGATGGCTAGGTTTACAAGCAAACTAGCAAAGGATAACCAACGCGCTTACGTGACGAAGAATGACTAGTTTACGAGCAAATTAGCAAAGGTCGTCAATGCTCTCGCCCGGGGTGGACCCCGTCAGGGCGTGGATGTCGCCGGTCATGCCCTATGATGGCCAGCAAGCCTAGGACACCATCTATGGTCGTCGAGATCAGTAGACGAACAACATGGGAGGTTGGACTAGAAATTAGGGTTTAGGAGTAAAAAGGTAAATGCATAGTGTTTGGTTTGATTGGATGTCCCTCAATCAAGCCTTGGCCCTTCATATATGTAGGGTGGGGTGGTCTGCCCCCACGAGGGGTTGAATACACGTAAAAATCGATCTAGAACCAATCTCCAACTCCTCTTTCGGACTTCCTAAGTAAAAACCAGATGTTCTGACATCTAAAACCAGAACCTCTGTATTTGTTGACATTTACAGGTATCAAACTCGGAACCTCCAACATCCAAAACCCGGAACTTCTGGCTTTCACCCCTATAAGCATCTTGTGGACACCATAACTTCCGCATCCGGGCTCCAAATTAGGCGATCATATATCCATTTAGATCATCTCGATGAGGGCTTCATCTTGGCGCATTTAAACTCATGTTTTTACCTCATCTTGATGCTTCTCCAATTGCTTCTTTATCTTTCCAGTGAAATCATGTGCAAATGTTCAACTATGTTGTCCATGGCCTGCAAAACACATACACATGCCAATATTGCAGAAATAATAAACGTTAGCATGGAATTGGCTATTTTAGCCTTAATCTCGCTTATCTTAGTACGTGCCAATTTTGAGTGTCAACACTTTGTTTGAAAGAAAGTGGAATAACAGTGAGATAATTGTAAGAAAGAATCACCAATTCTTGAATTGAATAGAGGGTACTACACAGTGGGCAATGAGTTGCTGCTCTAGTTCCTACTTGTCTTGGTTTCATCCTAACAATGCCCAATTCCTTCAGCAGGTGTACAACGGCACAAAAATTTTGCGTTTAGAAATACATGGCAATATCCAAATTAATCTCCAAGGAAATCTTTATAATTTCAGTTCTAAAATGAATCAGCAGAACATGCAGCAAGCAGAGAAACAACAAACACGACATACCTCAATCATAAGATTCTTATTTCTCTAAGGCTCAAATCATCTTCAGTAATTCCACTGCGTTTTGGAAAGGACTGAAAGTCAAAAGAAGAATCATTTACTACCTACTTAAAATATCTAAATGCTGTTTACATGCTCCAAATTGAAGGTGGTCACCAACAGTTCCTAATAAAAATGTTCTTGCATGCTTAAAATTTGTGAAAATTAAATAATTGATGAGATGTCACTTATTTCTGCAACTCTCTTGTCGATACATAAGAGACAATCACCATTGGTAAAATGAGTTTCTAAACATGTGACATGAATAAAATAGTAAAATATGTTTGATATGTATAGAATAATACCAGACATATGCTGCAAAGTATTGTGAATATCTTGCACGTGCACCACGAAAAGTTTCTTGCCAAATGTCTATCAGTGTGACAATCTTCTGTTTTACATGATAATCATACTAAATTCCAAAAGCGAAGCCATTCAGAATTTATTGTTAACAATAAGTAATTAAAGTTAAACTGTACACACATACCCCTTTCTTAACTAACTTGACCATGTCATGAAGTATGTCTCTCACAACATGCATGTGGAAATGTCCCCCAACTTTTTTCTATCATCGTCACCAGCAACTGAAATAAGTCGAACAATTCAGTAATTTGGTAAAGGATTAATGAAATGTGATGAGCACTTTAAAGAATGACCTGGAGCATTTGATCAGCAATTGACATAACTCGAACAACTCAACAATTCATTAAAGGGTTAATGAAATGTGATGACCAATTTAAAGAATGACCTGGAGCATTTGATTAAAGGTGTAACCTATTGTTCCATGCTAATAACGCACAAAAGGCAAGGAATTCCATGCTAGCTGGTCCAATAAATATGTAAATGTGTAACCTATTAATCTATCCAGATTGCTTCCGACCAAATAGCAATAAACTCAAACAATGTAAGAGCATCTTCAAGAGATCGTGAGATGGGGCCGGGGCATGCTGTTGCCGTTCTCTGGTGACGCACTGATGCCCAGGCTCCCTCGCGCTTAGAGGAGCATCGACGGTGGCTTGTCCTCCGCCAGTCTATTGCATCCTTTGTGGGCGTCCATCGCTGCTTGGGGCTGGGCGCCACCCCCACCCCCCCCCCCCCCCCCCCCCGCCCCCCAGCCGCCGTTCCTCAGACAGCACGACGTGCCACAACCCCGGTTGGAAGTGAGAGATGGTCTGGGGGTGGGCAAACTGGATTGGATAAAAATTTCATGGTCCGTGGGAGGAGAAGGTACGAAGAGGGATGATCCGGATGGTCCATTACGAGGAAGAAGGATTTTTATGTATACACTGTAGACAAACTGGGGCGTACAAAGATATATCAACTTAGTGAGGTCATCCGATCGGATGGATGTAGGAAAATTAATAACTGGTGTGTTTTAAGTGGTAGTAGATTATTGGTTTCATACCTTGCCTTTTCACTCTCCTAATCAGGGGTGGGCCCACTTGGTATTCAAGGGTATTCATTGAATACCCATTATTTTAAAAAAAATCAAGTATATATAATCATATACATGTATCTATATTCAAAAAATGAGAAAATGATATATCATCTCAGTCCAACCCACCTTCCTTATCGAAATGGGCCGAACAGCCCAAAAATCGACCCACTCACGAGCTCTCCTCTCCCTCATTCCCTCACTCGGCCCACTCTCTGTCTTTCTCCCTCAGCTCACTCGACTCAACCCTACCCTACCCAAGCCGGCCGGCAGCAGCAGCCAGCAGGGGGCGGCAGTGGCGGGCGGCTGCAGGCAGGCGCCAGGCGGGCGGCGGTGGCGGACTGATGGGCCGCAGGGGGAGGGGCGGAGGGCAGCTGGGCAGCAGGGGTGGCCGCCGGGCACCGGTGGGCGCCCTGGAGCCGAGGCGGCACGCACGGTGACTAGGCCTGATGGTGTCGGCAGCACCGCAGCGGCGCAGCAGGCAGCTCGCACGCGTGGTGCACGGCTGGGGCCGGCGCATCCAGGCTGGCGTATCTTCAATTCCTCATACTCAAAACTAGACAATTGCTAAGGTAAATTTCTCAAATTCCCAATCCCATATTCCTATTTCTATATATTAGTAGTTTTATCTTTAGTGAATTTGTGGCAGTGAGCAGTCAACTTGAATGATTTTAATTTGTAGGTCTGAAACATGAAGAGGAAGAAGGGGGGTAGTGCTGCTGCAAAGAAGAAGCAGTCTGAACCAGAAAACGTTCTTCCATCTACCAATCAAAGTCAGATGCAATTGGTAGTATTTCAAGAGCACAGTGGCACTGGAACAAGCGCAGAACCACCTGAACCAGTGAGAGGTGAGCAAGGCCAGCAAGCCGAGACCCCAATAATAGAAGATGATGAATCTATGTCTGTGGATGAAACTGAACCCAGTGATGGAGACAATGATGACTATAGCATTGAGCATGATCCTGGATTGAGGGCTCCTATCTCAAGCTATGATGTCAATGGCCAAGATTCAGTTAGAAGGGCATACATTGCATTAGGGCCATGTCAACCAAAGATGAATAGGGAGGATTTTCCGCAACATGATTGTGGAGGTATGCATCGATTCCAACCTTAATGGTTTTGTGAGTTCAAATGGCTTGAGTATAATGTGGATAAAGATGCTGCATTTTGCTTTGTTTGCTATTTGTTCAAAGATAGCTGTAAATTTGCTGGTGGAGATGCTTTTGTTGATGGAGGGTTTCAAAATTGGAATATGAAAGTCAGAATCAACAGGAATGCCGGTAAGATCGATAGTGCTCATAGTGAAGCTGAAGAGAAATACAATATGTTCATGAGAACTTTTCATGGTCATGATGAGACAAAGGCATCAAACAATGCAGCGAACTTCAGGGAACTTTTGGCATGGTTGGCAGGGAATTTTGAAGAAGTTAATAAGGTGGTTCTAGAAAATGCTCCACAAAATGGTCAAATTATAGACCACAAGATTCAAAAATAGCTCATTGCTTCTTGTGCTCATGAAACAACCAAATTTATCATAGAGGAACTTGGTGATGAGTGTTTTGCAATTGTTGCCGATGAATCCAGTGATGCATACCAACAAGAGCAATTAGCTATTGTCTTGCGTTTTGTCAATAAAATAGGAGAGCCGGTTGAGCGGTTTCTTGGCCTTGTCCATGTTGAAGATACTACATCATTGACTCTGAAAGAAGCAATCAAGTCCTTGCTTACGAAATATCAATTGGCCCTATCTAAGGTACGTGGGCAAGGATATGATGGAGCTAGTAATATGAAGGGTCATGTTAATGGCTTGAAGAAACAAATTATGGATGAGTCTCCTTCAGCTTATTATGTCCATTGCTTCGCCCATGAACTTCAACTAACCCTTGTAGCTGTTGCTAAGGAGAATATTGATTGCACCTGGTTCTTTGGGCAGCTTGCATATTTGTTGAATGTTTTAGGGATGTCTTGTAAGAAGATCTGCATGCTTCGCGTGGCTCAAGCTGAGTATATGATTGAAGCATTGATATTGGATGGAATTGAAACTGGGCAAGGGATGAATCAAGAGATGGGCTTAGCAAGGCCAGGTGATACACGTTGGGGATCTTCACTACAGAACTGTAATGCATGTTATGGCTTTGTATCCCTCAATAAGAAAAGTTCTCTTCAAAGTTGGGAATGAAAAATAGTAGTGCTACTGAAGCTATTGGAGCTCAAACCATGTTGATAGTATTTAAGTCATTTGAGTTTGATTTCCTGCTGCACTTGATGAATGAAAAATTTGGATACACAAATAACTTATGCAATGCTTTGCAAAAGAGGGAGCAGGATATCGTAAATGCTATGGATCTTCTTGAGTTCACAAAGGTAGAATTGAATGTTTTGAGAGAAGATGCTGGATGGGAGGAATTTCTCAAGAAGGTCACTTCTTTTTGTGAGAAGCACAATGTTAAAGTTGTTCATATGAATGGGAAGTATGTTCCTATGCAAAGATCAAAGCAGTTCTTTAGAGGTGCCGTCAATTACCACAGGTTTCATGCTGGAATATTTTTGGGTATCATTGATAGGCAAGTCCAGGACCTTAATAATAGGTTTGATGAGGTAAACACTCAATTACTTAGATGCATGGCATCATTCAATCCAGCGAATTCCTTTCATACTTTTAATATTGAGAACTTGGTTAAGCTTGCTGGATTCTATCCTCATGACTTTGGAGTTGAAGAAATGAACCAACTCTCCTTTCAACTGAACCACTATATTAATGATGTGAGGAATGATGAAGACTTCACAAACTTGAGAAGTCTAGCAGAGCTGTCCATAATGCTAGTTAAAACAAGCAAGGTTTCTCGGTATGACCTTGTTTACAAACTTCTCAAATTGGCGCTAGTTCTTGCAACAGCTGGTGTTGAAAGGATCTTTTCTATAATGAACTTGATAAAAAAACAAGCGAAGAAGTAAGATGGGGCAAAAATATTTGAATGGTTGCTTGGTTACATTCATTGAAAGGAAGTTCTCCTTCTTCTTGCAAGCTAAGGATGGGGACATCATCTCCTATTTTCAGAGCATGAAAGACTGGAAAGTTATCCCTTGTAAGCTTTTTTATCAATCTTATTTTCTGTTTTCCTTTACGAACCGGTGCACCCTGTATATATTTAAGATGTTGTCCCTTGCCATGTTTATTATTTAGCACATCTATGACTATATCTATGTCTTATGTGCGTGTACTTTCGGCTGTCAAATTTTTTTTAGCACTTTTTACAATCTTGAATACCCAAACTCAAAATCCTAGATTCGCCCTTGCTCCTAATGCAATGATATGCATATATCTCTTGTGAATTCTGTAAAAGCTACTGTGGGGAGCTCTCACAGTTCACGAATGTTTGTGTTTTGCGCGTTATTAACTTGTTATTACAAGCAAAGATCGATTAATCTATCCACCATTTGCACCTGGCCCCACTTCCAGTGACGTGTCGTGCATGTACTGTCCCTATCCTCCGGGACCGAGCAGGCGAGCACTGATCTCCTTTGACCCCTACCGCCAAATTAACGTGTAGTACGAAACACTCAACCCAGGCCCTGACAAACCTTTTTTTTTTAGGGCAAGGCCCTGACAAACCTTGACAAGTTACATGCATTCATGGTCAAAATTTCAAACACCGTGTCATATATGTCTTTTCGTTCCCCTGCTACAAGCGACGGTGACGTGACACCGCTGAACCGGTTCAGAGTCTAAACCGGAGGAAGAAGAAACTACAGAGACTACTCCAAGAAATTTCTACTGGGCAAGGCCGGGGAGACTTCGAATGAACTTCTTCGTTCACTTGTTCGTCGACATGTGCTCCGGCGGTGCCGCGGCGGCATCGGCATCCCCCCGGTCCTGCTGGCAGTCGTGGCGGTGGTCGCCCTCGTAGGTGACGATGAGCATCGCGGGCTCGCCGGGGTCGCGTTCCACGTGCTTTCGCGCCGGGCACCCCCGCACCGTGCTGCACTTGTAGTACCCGCTGCATATATATTCAATCAAATGGTGTCAGGGCGTGCCTCGCAGTGGGAAGAATGGTGATCGATCGATCGGTCGGAGGGGTTGCCAGTTGCTTACCGCGGGTACGGCGAGCCCTTGATGGGCTTCTGGCCGTACTTGCGCCACGAGTAGTCGTCCGGCGGGATGTCGGCGTTCCGGGAGCTGATCGCCGGCACGCGGACCACCCGCCTCACGCGCGACTTCCTGCCATGCCATGTTTTGCAAAATCATCAGAAAATATTCAGCAAACGATCGACGTCCATCACCGGTTTCGACTTTGGGTGCGCAAATGATTAATACCGTTTCTTGGAGCAGTGGCAGCGCCCAGCGTGCGCCTTGCCGCCGCCGGCGTCGTTCTCGGAGCGCGCGCGGTCGGCGCACTTGCTTCTCGGCGCGGCGCCAGGGGTGTAGTAGTAATCGGAGGCAGCATGCTGCTGCAGCATCGACACCGCCGGCGTGCCGGCAGCGTGGCCGCTCACAGGAGGGAAGCGGCCGTTGGACACGCTCCCTTCACCGGCGGTGAGGCTCGTCAGCGTCGTCGAGGGGAGCGACGAGCTGTCCCCCGAGGCCGACGCGCTGAACGCCGCCTCGTCGCGCCCGCGCCCCTTGACGAAGTCCACCAGGTCGAGCGGCACGCCAGGCGCCGCCGCGCTCCCCGATGGCTGCTGTCGGTCCGGCAACGACGACGGGTTCTCCACCACGACGGCGGCGGGGCCGCGGCGGAAGCGCGCGTGGCCCGTGCGGCGGCCGAGCATGGACACCGCCGTCCGGATCCTGGACACCGTCAGCTGGTGGTCCCCCACCGCCACCATCATCTGCCGCCGCCGCGGCGTCGTCGACGCCTGATCGTCGCCGCCAGGAACCACCGGAGCCCCACCACCGCAGCTCATCAGATCGTCGATGGTGATCATCTCGAGCGAGCAAGAAGCCAGGCCAGGCCGAGAAGCCAAGAGCACGTCACGTAGTAGAGAAATGGGAAACGTGAGCGGAGGGCAGAGAGGACGTCTTATAGTAGGTAGGATCATCGATCAACCGGTCAAGGCAGTGGACTGGCTCGAGTCAAGAGCAAGCGAGCGCGCGCGACGCGGCTCGGTGGGGCGCGATCGGACGGCGCCGGGCGGAGAGCGGAGACGAGTCGACGGCAGGGATCGGCCTGCCGGTGGTGCGCAGCGGCCGAACGGGGGAGAGGAGGATTTCCTGCGGTCGCGGAGCGTGCAAGCGAGGTTTGACCGTGGAAAAGTGGCACGGCGCGATCCCCGCCAACGAGGCTGCGACGCGTGGGTGGTGTACGGCGTGCGCGTGTCCCCGGTTGAGGCTTTTCGCAGGCTCCGTCCCGTCTAGTACCAGTGAGTTTCGTGCACGTTGCTGATATGGCGCTGTCGAGTGGGCCCGCGTGCAGTGACACTTTCGGCGGGACCAAGAGTCTTCGGCCGGATGGCTACTGCGTACCCGAGTAAGGATGAAACCAATTGGACGATTCGGGTAGCATTTTTTTCCATATTTTAACTCGAATACGAATTTGAATATTTTTTTAATACGAATGAAAAACGGATGCCTCGAATTTAAATTCGAATTCGGATATTTACTCAATATATAGGATAACATTTAGTTATTTTCTTTATTGATAGTTTTACAATATAAAATCGTTATATACGTACAAACTGATAATATAACAAAGATAGCTGGTTAAAAATAGCTTATTTATCAACAAATATTTCAATAAATAAATGTATAAAAAGTAAAACTAGAAATAAAAATATATTTTCAATAAATATATAAACATTTTAAATTAATATAGAATAAAAAATATAAAGTAATTTTACCCATAAATAGATAAAATAAGAATATTTATGAGTAAACTTAATCTTCTTATAAATTTATTATAAAAATTAATAACATTGGTTATGAAAAATAAATATAACTTTTAAATAGTTCTACTGAAAACGGATACAGATAGTGTCGGATATTATCGAATACGGATGTGGAATCGGATAGAGAAAAATAATAAAAATCGAATTCGGATGTATCCACTTTACTACCATATTAAATTCGAATACGGATATGGATATTCATATTGATATTTAAGCGGATATGAAAATTGAATATTTTGGATATCCGTATTCACATTTCCATCCTACCGGTGAGACCAAAGATGGAAATTTCATAGCCTCTCCGATTAACTGATGAGGGCGTCGCGAGGGCAATCTAACTGATTAACAGAATGTAGCCTTTCAGCTAAAAAATCTGCACAAATTTTTCAATTGGTTGGATATCCCTTGGGTCAAACTCATTTGGGAAAAGCATTATTCCAATGATAAACTTCCGAACCATCTTAGAAAAGGATCTTTCTGATGGAAAGACATTTTATCGCTTCTGGATCAGTTTAAAGGAATTGTTTCGGTGACTACCAAAGATGGCAAAACTTGCTTCCTTTAATTCTTTGGCAGGATCTCTGGAATGGCCAAGTCCCCGAGCAGTCTTTTCCTGAACTCTTCTCTTTTGCCAAAGACAGTACAGTCACCATCTCTAAGGCTAGGAATGCAGTAAGCCTAGATCAATTGTTCTTTGAACCTCTCTCTGATCAGGCCTTAGCACAGCTACACATTTTGCTTCCCATTCTAGAGGACCTGCCTCTCCGAGATAATTATTATATCTGGACTTACATTTGGGGCAATGCAATCTACTCTTCAGCTAAATGCCACAAAAGACTGACTGGTTCAGCTCAAACCCATCCCTCTTTCAGATGGCTCTGGAAAACTTCTTATCAGCATAAACACAATGCAAGGTTTTCTTTTGGCTTCTTCTAAAGGACAGGCTGAGTACTCGAGCCCTTCTTCGAAGAAAGAACATGTTTCTCCAAAGCTATAATTGTGTGCTTTGTGCTGCTAACGTAGAATAGACGTTGGAGCACCTCTTCTTCCATTGCAATTTTGCGAAGGCATACCGGCAAATCATTCATGTTCATGTACCGGATGGGCTCCTACCCTATCAAATACTAGAGAGCTTCAAAGTTCAGCTGCAAGAACCCTTCTTCATGGTGATAATCATACTCATGGCCTGGAGCATCTAGATGGCCAGGAATGATCTCATCTTCAGGAATTGCCCACCCTCCCTCGAGGCGAGGCGGCAAACAGGCTTTTTCATCGCGAGTTCCGCTTGGTGGCTCTTCGGGCCCTAGCAAATAAATCCCCTTTCATGTCTCAATGGATAGACAATCTCATGTAATCTGGCTCATTTTTTTCATTTTTTTATCTCTTTTCTGTTTTAATATATATATAATCAGTAGGGCATAAAACCCCTCCTGTTTCTAAAAAAAAAATCTAACCCACTGCAATTACAGGACAACGGTCGGAAGGAGACAAGGACACGTATAGCGTAGCTCCAGATTCAGAAAATTTATGAATCGCTACGAACTACAGATTCAAGTTAGATGTTGGTGTGGATGTGGAGGTATGCTGGATAATTTGTTTCATTCGAGCTATTATCTGTTACGGCGGCTAAATTGCATGTAAACAAGTGGTAGATGATGTGTTCATTGACAGTAAGATGCTTGCGGTGATTTCATCAATTTTGAAGACCTGCTGACTCAGTCTCTCAGAGGGATGAATGTGTGCGCGCGCGTTTATAAGTCTGTGTTTGTAGGGTGTTTTGAAAAAAATGTTGGACAATAGTACAGAGAGGGTCATTAGTTTTTGGCCTTTGTCTCGGCCGGGGTTCAGCCCAGGACTAATGAAAGCATTAGTCCTGAATCAAACGGCTAGGAACCGGTCGGGAGGGGGGAAGGACATTTAATCTCTGTTGGAGCCACCAACCGGGCCTAAAAGTCCCTCATTAGCCGGTGGCTCCAACCGGGACTAAATTCCCCGGACCCTTTTAGCCCCCTCTTCCCCCCCCCCCCCCCCCCCCCGCGCCTGAGCTATTTCTCTCCATTCGTGTTCTTCCAGTTTTTGGTCTTGACTCGGGTGAGGGGAGGTCATACCCATTTTCTCCACGATTTGTCAAGACTTAGATTCCCCTATCCCTCCAACGGTTCTAAAGGTTAGAAACTTCATCCACTCATCTTCCATTGCTAGTGTAGCTCATTTCATGGTTTAGAAATAAAGAAATTTGAGATTTTTAGATTGGCAAGATATTGGAGTTTTTTCAATTTATACACCATTTGAGCTCAAATTTACTTAAGATTTGCATGCGCAGATGTGATTGACTTGTATTAGTTGGTCAAAATAAGTATATAAGACTAGAATGTTTTTTTTTGAGTGAGAGTATATATGTAGAGAGAGGAACACTATTTAGAAAAGAAATGTAGATATTAAAATGAGCATATACAATGGTAGTATGAAAAAATATAGATATGAAAATGAGTATACAAAGTAGAATTTTATTTTAACATGAAAGTATATATATACACACGCGCGCGCGTATGGAGGGATTAGTAACAGTTAGTGACTAATTAATTTTTATTATTGTTGATATTAGTTGATGTAGTTAGCAATTGATTTAGTTTATTATTATTTTATACATGTGATAATTTTTTTTACATGTTGTTAGCAAGTGACGCTATGGCGCTATGCCCCTAGAGGAGCATCCCGTTGGGAATTTGGAGTGTATCAGTCGTTGCATTAGTTAGATCAAGCATGCTGCATAATAGAGTTGAGACGCAAATATCCGTCTATGCTTGAACTGTAAAATCTTTCTTCTTTT
This sequence comes from Panicum hallii, assembly GCF_002211085.1. NCBI lineage: Eukaryota > Viridiplantae > Streptophyta > Magnoliopsida > Poales > Poaceae > Panicum > Panicum hallii. The sequence goes on from NC_038042.1 coordinate 41,977,777, forward strand.
TCCTTTTTCGAAATTCGCCGTTTAGATGTCTCTGCTCCATCAAAAAGCCATTTTGTTACTCATAGGCCAAATGGTAGCAAGTCCAAATGTCAATCATTCGGTTACACGACGAAACTAAATTTTAAATACGGGAAGCGATGAAAACATGATCTGTAAGAAGTTAGCCACTTATGACTCCATCAAAACACATACTAGGAACGTTTATTTATCATACAAAGGACAAGAGTGAATCATAGACTTAATCCGATATGTAACAAGTACAATAGAACAAATTGTAATGCTACATAGATATCTCTGAATAATGAACAACCTAAACCTTCTGGAGGATCGCTTGTCTCAAAATCCGACCTACAACCATGAAAGGAGCAGGATTAGTGGCATAGAAAAATGAATGGTAAGCAGGTCTACAAAAATAGTATTTTAACAAAAAGAGGAGTAAGGCAAAACAAAAAAAGGAAAAGAAATAATAATAATATGACTGGGGAAAACAAAAAAAAGGCAATTTGTATATTTGCAATTACTATAACCCCTAACTCGAATTTTCCACTATAAAAAGCATTAATTGCAAATTCGCTACTGAAATGCTCATATTTCATCTCCGTTTGCCACTGTTTCGAGCCAGCTGGTTACTTCAACTTGATTTTTTACACAAAATAAAAGAAAAATACACACACAATACCGCATGATGTGGTATGACTAAGTTATCTTCATCCTTATCCTATGCTTGCTGTCTGCTCTATCAAACTAGATCAACAGACAGCCACCCAGCCCCCTAAGCTCGCAGAGGAGCTCGACCGCCCAGTGCCAATTCCTGCGACCAAGATCTCCCACCCACCACCTGCCTCTGTGGCTGTCACCGAGCTTGTACACCATGCCATCCATCGCCTGACTAAGGGAGGGAGGCAAGGAAAGCAGAGAGGAATCACATAACGACATTGATGGGGGTGCTCGTCTTGCTGGGTTCTAGGGGTGGCCTCACGGACATACACAGCACAGATGGAAGCCTAATAAGACAATATATGTGCAAAAGGAACAAAGCCATGAATCGACAAATCAGCGGATGATACTGCTGCAATTTTGAGCTAACCAAACAGGAACTTCATAATTCCTTGCTGTGTGGGATTTGGTTCAGGAAGTAATATTACAGCCAGAGGTGGAAGATGTGCATAAATGGCAATTAGAGGCCTCTGGCAATTCACCACTAGATCTGAGGCTTTTTTGAGTGGATCAGTATACTTTGCACCAAGCAAACTGATTTGGGGAACTTGGGCTCCGAAAAAATGCATGTTCTTCCTATGGCTGGTGGCTCATAACCGCTGCTGGTCAGCGGACAGATTGGCCAGGAGAGGACTCCCTCATCCAGAGCATTGCCCCCTCTGTGAACAAGACGATGAGACCATCCATCACCTCCACTCAGCCTGTGTATCTGCACAACAATTTTGGCATCAACTTCTGGGCTGATTTGGGATCTATAGCATGACACCACAAGTAGATGACTCTGATCTTTTTGTTTGGTGGCAACATGCTCATGATTCAATCAGTATAGGGGCCAGATGGGGTTTTAACACTTTGGTCGCTCTAGGCGCTTGGACCCTTAGGAAGACAAGAAATGGCATTGTGTTTAATGGTGCCTCGCCCAGGCTCGACCGAGCATTGCTCCTGGCTCAGGAAGAAGCTGACCTATGGCTTCTGGCTGGGAAAAAAGACTTAGTGTTTTGGTTGCTGCCAGCCGTACTGGCTGAGAGCTGGGATCAGTGTAATGGTGGTGATCATCTCTTTGTTTTCCAGGGCGCGTATGTAATCTGAACAAACCCCTTCTGGGGTAGTGTGTGTGGTGTGCGTTGTAAGGCTATTTTGGCCTTTTCCCTCTCTTAATGCAATGATATGCAGCTCTCCTGCATATTCGAGAAAAAAAAACAGAACTTCAGTCACACAAGAAAGCAAACCTAGTGGTGTTGTTTCGGATACTAGCGAGATAGGGGCGAGCTCCGCAGTGCAGTACAGAACCAGGTGCGGACAGGAAACAGGATCCCAACAGCAGCATCTCAGAGGCAAAAACTGAAGATAATGGAGGGTGCTCCTGGTAAAACCATTTTGGAGGTTGGGAGGTCGGTATTTGCAGACGACATGGCCAGCAGGCACCATGGACAGGAAGTCAACAGAAGAGCTCATTGACTACTCTGATGGCTCGAGCGTAAGCTTGGGCAGCTCAGATCTGTGTGGCGGGGAGGCCCAGATAGAGTAGATTTGTGACTATGAATGAAAAGCTGCAAAAGGATCTAATGGTGTGCAGGAGGCAGGCGGTGGTATGATTGGCAGCTATGTGTGGTGGGATACTGGGATGAGAGGCACAGAGGTTGGGGGTGTCTAGGTCAATTGTACAACGTTAAGCAAATTTGGCAGTCCAGTGGCAAGTGTCACGGTTGGCCAGGATTTCCAATGTCAAATCTACAATTTGAGTTTTTACAGTTGCATGTTAACAATAACGGTTCAAAGTAGTGACAAAAATGCAATTGGCCCAAACAAAGGCATGCAGGTAGATGTTGTGCACAAATATCACTCATAAACATACATGTTACTAGGTGTGGAGGTGCATTTCCCAAGATGTGTGCGCCTTTGCGAATGTTGAAACATGTTGAAAATATTTATAAACATGTCTTGTACACAACAGCACAGACTCAATCACCTAAAGGCTAAAGAAGAAATTACTTGACAACAAGAAAAAGGGCATGCACCATTTCCATATAAAGCATTTGTGGATTAAAAACAAATTTAAGACAACACAAGCAGGCAAAACTTTTATTGCTGATCATGGAATAGATGAAATGACAGTTTCGACTACATATTGTACCAGCCTTCTAGGGCACAAAGGATTGATAGCTTAAGACAAGTTAAATCTTTTGCACAAAAATGATGTCTTTCAAGCATCTGAACCACAGCAAGTACCATTTGTACACCGGAACATGTAGGGCATTTACACTAGATATGCCACCATTATTATTTCTGCCAATAAAAGAATGTGCAGAACAAAGCATCAAAATTTCCTGTTCAGATTCATCCGCATGGTAAGAATAGAACTAGACAAAAATGATGCCAATTCACTGATTATGTATGACAAATGAAGAAAAAAATTTGATGCTTAATGATAACATTTCATCTTCTAAGAGAAGATGTAGTTGCAATGTAGGATTGAAACAACTGAGTCAGGCAAACACCTTGCCTTTTGATGAAGCTCCAAGGAATTATGAAAATAACACATTTTCTACACCTTTTCCATAAAAATTAGTAGAAAATAGAAAATAGGAACTACTATAACATGGGAAACACACATGTATACACTCTTAAAATAACATCAAAGGGCACAACTTGTTTGAGTGTCACACATCTAAGAACATAATCAAGATTATTTTTTTCTCTCTAAGATGCTGTGAGTTCTAAAGATTGAGCATCACATTGGAGCAATTTGTCAGTTGTTGACCTAAAATGACATTTGTCAGCTGTCACTTTGCAGTTTGCACTAGCACCTTAAGACATAGGATATTTTCAGCAAACATCAATGGGACTTTCTCAAATGAGAATGTCCTTCGGTACCCAAGTTATTACCCAATTGTAGTCTCTAATCTATGAACAAGCATGTTCAATGTTATTTGTAAAGCCCTACTCGCTCCCTCTTCATGCATATTCAATGTAGTTTTCACAGCGCAACCCACTCCCTCTTCATGCATATTCAATGTTGCTTTGACAGCCCGACCTCCTCCCTCTCAGACATATGTAACAGACTGAACTCAAATTTAAATATTTGAATTTCGAGATGATTATAGCACCAAAGGTGCTGATCATAGATGATTCTCTTCATGTTGGCTATCAATTACATATGTTTTAACTGAAACCATAGTTTCACAATCTGTGGTTTAAACACAAAATATTTTCTAGATTATGCTTCTATCTTCAACATATCAAAGGCGTATCATTTCCGTACTTATCAACAACACAAATGGCACTGTTGTTACAGTGACACTTGAAGACGTCCATTATCGTATCAGATTACCCATAAGAGGGAGTACAATTGAAATGCAATAATAAGTACCTGCAGGCAGGTGAAACCTGTCTAGATGGAAGAATGATTCAGAGATTGATTTTGTATTCCTTAATCCTTAGTGGTAATTGAAATGAAAGATAAGCAAGCTGCAGCTGCAGCATGCAAACAAAGAATGCCATACATGCCACAGCTGCAGCCTGCAAATCAACCACCACCACATTCTTCAAATTAATCCTTATTATCTAACCACTGAACCACTAGATAACTTTTTTACCCTTATTATCTCGTTGAGTTAATAAGCATCACTGAGCTGCTGCTGCAGCTTGCAGAGTTGCAGCAGCAGCCAGCACCAACAATGTTAATACCTTGTTACCTAAAAATCATTCTTTCTTTCCCCAATGCATTAACAACTGTAGGAATTCATTTATAGGCAGCACTGCCACCGAAAAGCACTCGGATTCCAAGATAATAATAAATCGCTTCTCTTGGCCATGTAATTAATCCAGCAAAATGGCCCTGCTCACGTATCTCAGGATTTGCATTCCAAACCCCCACCAGACCAAATTATCCTAGGGTTAATTTTAGGAACGAACCTTACCGGCCAAAGAGGCAAACCAGCGATCGCGTGGATCGGCGGGCGTCACTGCGTCTTCCTCCGGGGTGGCTGCTTCTCGGAGGCCAACTTGTACATCCAGAACACCTGCAGCCAGCGGGGAGAGTGGTGAGGAGTCGGGATCCGTTCGGGATTAAGCAACGAAGTGTGCGGGCGCGGGGCGGCGGGGGGATCGAAAAGAAGAAGAAAGCGAGCGGGAGGCTCACGAGGGCCAGGACGTGAGCGGCGAGGAGGACGACGACGAAGAGCGGGACGGCATCGAGGATGCCCGAGCCGGTGGCTGGCTGGGGCTTCTGCTGTGCCATTGTCGGCGGCGCTGGGGAGAGAGATCGCTGCGATGCGGGGGCTTCTCCTGTTCTTCCACGCGAAGCAAAAAACCCTCCAGATGGACAGAGGAGACCAGGCGATGGGATCTTAAAGAATAAGAAAAGTTATGAATCCTTGACATAACAAAATGTGGCTGTAGTTTAGTGGTGAGAATTCCACGTTGTGGCCGTGGAGACCTGGGCTCGAATCCCAGCAGCCACACAGATTTCGTTTTGATGTTTTGTTTTTCCTGCCCCATGTGTTCATCACCTGTATTTCCCGATTTTTTGAATTTTTAACCCGCTTATAAGATACGCTGACCTGTGGTTATGTACCGTTTAATGTGTCAGTCTATGTTGTTCTCCGTGTCATATGTCTTACTACTAAAAAATACACTCCCTCCTTTATTTTTTTTTCTCTCAGCTGCCCTTTCCAACTCTAAAATTGTCTCAAGTTGCCTAAGTACAACATCATTTTTCCTCTGTTTGGATTTGGGTTTCATTAACATCACATCTTAGGACTCAACTCTCCTTTGCATGTCATTGTAGAGCACCTGTTGAAATTTTAAAAATGTTGAGCTTTACATTGACTATCTTGTTTCGTCGCATGAAGTGCAGTATGTTTACTCCCTTTGATTTAAAAGGCATGAATCTTGTTAGATATATAGACTAAGACTATTGATCTATCCAATAAATATGAAATGTGGCAAAACAATACTGCTATTATTTGTATTCAAATTGGGATTGTTCTTCTATACATACTATTCAAAATCTTTCCATCAGGATTGTTCTTCTATACATACTAGTACCTTAACGTGGAATTAAAGCAAAATTAGACAAAGCCATTGGGATTGGCTGAATCTCAGAGATTCCATGTAGCTCTGTGGTCTGATTCAAATTCACACCAAAAGGTGTTTTATCTAAAATATTTGGGTTGACCTTCATTTTTTTAAACATATGCACTTGTGGTGTTATATTCCCCTAAATACATTTTACTACCCCTATGAAACTTTTAGATATATTTAAAGTCCGCTCAAAGTAATTTATTTAAGTTTTAAATACATATTCTCATTATTTATTTATTAATAATTAAAAAACTTTTAAAAAAAACATGCTGCCGTGAGTCCGTGACGATATGGATCAGCGAACTTCGGCAGTTCGGCTTGTACAAGTGGTAACCTGCTCCATCGCCGCCGAGTGGAGCGGCAATGCCGGCGCCCATGGCCACCATCCTCACCGCATCCTCTTCCTCCCCCACTCCTGCCCGCGGCGCTGTGCCAGCAAGAACCTGCCGCTCCCTCGCCGTCCGTTGCCCATCCTTTCCAAGTCGCTGCCGTAGTGGCCGCTGGAAGAAACCCAGCCCCGGACCCACCGCGCCACCGTTGCTCTTGCTCCCGGATAGCTCCCTCCCGCCGTGGCTGGACCGTTGCCTCCACGCGCTAGCCGCTGCCATACTCGCGCTCGCGCTGTTTGGCCCGCCGCTTCTCCCGGCTGCCCATGCCTCCTCCTCCGTGGGTGTGCGTTCACCGCTGGACGCCGCCGCGTACCCCTGCGAAGATGTCAGGCGCTACTACGCTGGCCTTGATGGCCTGGCTGGCGACGAGCTGAGGGCGAAGCTCGCCGCCGTCGTCTCACCTCACGCCGCCCTGCAGTACAAAGATGTCGGTTTGCCTGTAGCCAACCTACTAGCTAGTATCAATTAGCTTTCGTGCTCCTTAATCTGGTGGAATTTCGGCTCGAATTGAGAAAGAAGAATGTGTCTTTTTACCCTTATGTTGTAGGTGTGGGAGGCGCTCAAGATTCTTGATGCAGCTGATGCAGAACACCCTGAGGCTTCATCTGAAGTGTATGGTGTGCTCTGTAACTGTAACAGATTATGGGTGCTAATGTTTTCTGTGCAGAACTGGAAGCTGGTTCCCATATTCTGTGTTGATTTTTGAGGCTCTATTTTTTCTTGTAGGATTGAGATATACTCGCAGAGAGCAGTGCCGAAGATCTTAGCAGGCAAACCAGATGGATGGAATAGTGAGTTACATTTCTGAGTAAAATTGACGTCTAGACATGACAATGCACACTTATCTTTATGTTTTTCTTTAACAGAAATGTTGTATGTTTTACTGTGCAGGGGAACACTTGTGGCCTCGATCATATGGCCTAACTTATGGCCCATTGCTAACTGATCTTCACAACATACGTCCTGCGGATGTCAATGGTCAGCTAGGTTTCTGTCATTAAACAATGCAATACATTCAACCACTAGCCACTAGGCATGATTTATAGGAAAAGGAAAACCTCAGCACCAGGATTGTGTTTGTTTCAAGTGTTACATTTTCCCCCTATTTAAATTATGGCCTAAAGAGGTGTGAATGTGGGTGTGTTTGGCCTTTTTGGAGGGTATATGCCCCTTCCATTGTACTTTTTCTTTCCTCTTAATGAAACGAAATGCACCTCTCCATCATTATCGAGAGAAAAAAGTGAGACATTTGCCCCCTACATCTAAATCATAGCCTAAACTTTTGCAAGCAAAGGAATTATAATTCAAAATGGATTAATTCATGCAGCACAGAATTTTGACTGTCTTTCTCAAGGTGCAAATCCTGTTTTCAGTAAACTCTTCAAGGGGAAACAAATATTTTGGAGAATGTACTGCCACATCAATAAATTGTGTACGGCCAGCAAATCGTGAAGCCGCACCTAACACTGAGACAGACGCTGAAAAGTGGGCACCTCCGTATCAGGTTTAACTATTTGTTTGTGAATTATATGCCTAATTATTCACTCTTGTAGAGAAAATTATATCTATCCTTGAATTTGAAAACAATGCTGACATTTGAATTGGAAAGTACATATTCGGATTTAGGAACCAGGAATTATATGTGTTTAATCCAATGGAGGGAAATAATGAATATCTAAATTAGAAGTAACTTAAACTTCAGAATCGTATTAAACTACTATCTGGAATGTTTAGCATAGTTACAAGGGCATTGGGAAGTCAGGCGCATCAGGTGGGTTCACTTGTAAATGAACACCAGTTGAAGTGGCTTCCAGATATGAACTCGTTTGCTGTGTTGTTGGCACTACAATCTTTCCCTTTTTTTTGTTGGCATCAGGTGCGTGGAGATGTAGCTAGGTCCCTGATGTACATGGCAGTAAGCTATGGATCTGGCCAGAAGGATGGAACTCCACATCTGGAGCTTTCTGATTCACCAAGTATTCGTTAAGTACTTTCTCAAAAGGATATTTATATTTAGGTTTTAATCCTAGTACTTGGCAGATACCTCATGGAAAATATAGTGCTTGTTCATAGTTCGTACCAAACTAATTATGTTGCAACAAGGATATTAATATTAGACAAGTCGCTTGCACGTTACACCTTAATCATTTTGTACTTAATTTAATCACAACGATTTTTTGCTCTTTTATTTACCAAATTTCTGCCTGTTCTTTAAGAAAGAAGAAAGATGGGTCTCCTATCAGCTCTTCTACGGTGGAATGAACTCGATCCACCATCAGGACCTGAGCAGCTTAGAAATGACAGAGTCTGCAGCCTTTACCAGCATAATCGAAATCCTTTTGTCGATCATCCAGAATATGCAAATCTTATATGGAGGAAACCTCCTGCCGAAAGTTCACCTTTCACAGGAAAAACACAGAAGGCTTGGATTAATGAGTTCCACTATGAAAATAAAGGCAAAGATGAGAATGAGGTACCACATCTACCAGTTCACCATATTTTTCTCGAGTGTTTATTTCCTCTGGTTTGCTTATGTCACCAATGACTTGCATGAACTAGTTACATTTTGTTAGACCTGACTAACTAGTTTGGGAAGGAAGAATGATGCAATGGTGAGGAACCAATGAAGCTAAAAGTATGCTCTTTATTCACTCACAAAGGTTACATAGACTATGGGGGTACATGTCCTTTTATAGGACTTACAAACCGTCATACACAATGACAAATCACCATTAGCTAAACATTAGCTAGTAGTAAAATCCTAATTTACTTGTACAACCTCAACTTTACAACTAAGGAACACCTAGAAATCTAGAGACATCTTGATCCAACTATAATGATCATGTATGCTCCTCAAGGTAGTCTTAACACATTTTAAGCACTTGCAGGTGCCTACCATTTATATGATGCAGTATGATGTAATTCACATGGCTCAGTGTCTAAAAATTAAGTACAGGGAAACTGATGATGCATTCAACCATCGTGACCAGACACATGATAATTAATGACATGCTGGTCATTTGTTAGGTTAGGATTTGAATTTTAGCTGAGGCGTTGATTTATTGGGTAACATATCCAGAGCAAACTCTTCTCTAGCTCCAATAATACAAACTCTGAAATGGACCATTATTTGAATGTGGATCAATCTTTGTTACTCCCTACATGCCACCTTCTGTTTGTTTAATGCCATTATAAGACATTTCTCTGTGCTGCTCTCGAGCATTTTCATTATCACACCAATATGTCGGCAATTTATGATAATTAGTCTTCATCTTGAGTATTTTGCATGGGAAGTCATCCAACTCATGTGCAACTAGGTTTCCAGTCTCAGAAACTATAGAAGACAGTTAAGTTAAGTGGCTCACCGCACATACTGTCTTGTCTGCATGCCTAACCCTGCTGCTTTGGACACCCAACACTGCCATGGTGGCACCATGTGTCTGCCTAACACTTGATTTTATTTTTCTTTCATTTTGGATTGAACACCTCCACCCCACCACCCACCCCCAAACAAACAAAAAAAATCTTTCTTTTATTGTAGTGCCACCAAATTCATTACAGGTCTTTTCAGCGCTTACAAATCCATTGACACAATTCGATCATTAGGGCGGTGAAAACTGAAGGAGACTGGAGACTGCGAGTGAGATAGGACCTCACGAGGGAGGCATGAGATCTGTCCTGCATGATCTCTTGTGTGCTCGCATCGATTTCAGAATCATGATCTCCTACCTAGTTTGATTGCCACCAACCCCATGATCAAATGGTCACAATGTACCATTGACTCATAATCCTTAGAGCTAAAATGCCTCCTAATGAACAAATAACAGACACATCTGATGACATAACTGATCTGTAAAAGGAAGAAGGTTTGGGTGGTTTGATAGGTCAGGTCAAACACAATACCACTTAGGCACTTACAACTGTTTTTTAAGTGTTGACCTTTACCCCCTCCAGGCTTTGTAGTGTTGGCAAGCCAATGGTCTATATTCATTGCCCTGTTAGTCCATTTCCTCATATCGGTACCCCACTTCCACATGAGGAACAACTCTGCCGACCTCCAATACAATTTACTTTAGGACGTTTTCTGTAATTACCAACCCCTGTATTTTCTTCTCAATTGGAAATGAATGCTCCAAACTTTCAGAAAACCCTAGTAAAAGGTATCCTTAAAATTGTCACTAGCTCCAAACTTCTTGTATTATGTTTTGCACAGTTGCAAACTTACATTTTTTTTCCTGCAGTTTGTTGAATTAGTGATACATACATCTTTGGATGCAAAGGATCTCATTCTCGCACTGTATAATGGAGCAAATGGGATAATGTACCGCTCTCTTAATCTAGCAGACAAGGAAGCCTTCACTGTTGCAGAAGGCAATTTTGGTTATCTGTTATACACAGTGCGTACCCATCTCCAAAATGGACCAGCTGATGGCATAGCTCTCATCTACTGTAGAGACATGCACCAAGCTGAAGTCTTGGAACTTTTGTCCTATGAAGGGAGCCTGAGAGCTCAGGATGGACCTGCCAAGGGTTTAGTCTCCATAGATATCATGATCAAGGAGACTGATGAGTCATCCAATCAAGATTCGCTGGGACTTACTGGGAGCAAAATTGGAGAGTTTGCATGGAGAACTATAGCAGGGAGTGCAACACCCGGGAAGCTGAATGTTGGACAGATGTTCTAGTGCAATTTACCATCTCTGTCCACGTGAAACCCCAAAATTGGAGGAGGTAGCAAACAACTTGTACAACTGAAGGTTATTCAGGTTTGCGACCCTGATACAAAGATCATAGATAAGTGGAAGCTAATGGTATTTGGTATTCCTTCATTTGTAACTTCTAAAAGAAAAGGAAGACTAAACATATAATCAGCAAAACTTCAGCCTGATCCATTATTGAGACTATTTGCCCCGTGGAGGCGCTATGGACATACAGGAGTTTGAGGTCCAATTGATATGTGAATAAGCCAAAAGATCAAGTATTATTTTCTTTAAAGAATGCTCGATACGGGCATACGGCATAAGAGGGTAGAATTGACAGCTGAGTTCCTATTAATTTTCATCAAAACACCTTCCGACACCTATTGATGGACTTGGAAGTGAATGAATTGGTTGATGGCTCTGTATATTGTAGACAGACTCTTTTATCGTTCTGAAGTTTCTGTATAGTTTTCATGCATGAACTAGCATGGTTGGTAAACAGCGTGCGATTTCTGTATACGCCAACCAGATAGTTAATTGACACATTAGCTTGTGTTATTCATGTCTTAAATCCATATCCAGAAAGTAACAATAAAGTCGGTGTTTCAGGGTAACCATTCTCGATCTCCAAATGTGTATGTAAAACGCTCTGAATGACCATGAAGCACGGTTCAGGTAGGTTTTCCTCGACCTTCTCATTTTCCTTGTTTGGTGCATTGCTGCCATACTCATATCATGCACAGAATAGGGTTGATAACAGAGGTGTAGAGCAGCGGGTGTCCATCGAAGCTTTTGACGGTTCCTAAGTTCGTTTGTGATTTGTCAGGTCATTTTTGCATATTTGACACGCGTCCTAAGGAACATTCGGCAATAGGCTCAGAAATTCTATCATAGGAGTTTAACAGGTGAAGGATGAACAGGCACGAGCATATTGGACAACCAATTACACAGGTTCCTCAGAACATTTGGTCAATGATCATCACAACAAAAGGGATTGAGCCCACGATTGTCTAGGAGCATAAACTCATGTCAATGATCATCACACCATAAGTACAGATCGCCTGCTAAACTCATGTCATCTCCAATGGCAACATGTGCAGCAGGGAACACGCGTGCCAGCAACAAAATTCAGAGACAGGCAAGCATGTAACCGTGCCTGCCGTTATTAGGCTTGAAAACACAAAACGGCAGATCCACAGACCATGAATCATGAATGGAGGTTTGTCTCAGCTCACTATTTATGGAACGCCCACCGGAGCCAACAAACGGAAGCACAAGGGCCAAACATTCAGAAAGTCAGACTATTTCAACGCCGCAACCGCCCGGATCCTCCAGGTGCAGGCGGCAGAGGCCATAAAAGGTGGGCACCGCAATGCAAACTTTCTGTTCTCTTCAGCATGAATTGGTGACCTTTAATTGCAGATATTGATCAGCATTCAGGATTCTTGTGAGCAGCTCCAAGATCAGCCCAGGTACATTTTCCTGGCCTCTTTCTTGGCTGAATGGCAGCGTAATTGAGATCCCCCTGGTTGCCGAATGTTCTTTGGTTATTGCATCCGAAAGCAAGGATAGTAGGCGTCAATAGGGGATTGTATGATGTGTGATGCATGGAATGCAAATAAGAAGTTAATTAATAAAGACCCGTCTGAAAAGTATTCATGTTGTTTCATCTGATTATCAGTATGATATACCTTGAACCATGCCATTTCCTTTCTATCCATTCGCTTTGTGCCTTGCCGTTGATTTTCCACATTTATTTGCCTGCTCTCCTAAATGAAGCTGCACATGAAAAGATACAAGCATTCATAACATGTTGAATTGCTAGTCATCAAGCCCAATTATGGTATTAATCTAGTACCTTTTCCAGTGATGGCATCAAAATGGTTGCAGTTCATAACCCAGAGGCAGACAACATAATTAATTTTTTGCATTTTTTAATTGTTTGCAGAATAGCTTGTATGCAATGGCAACATCAAGGAGGGAGCCTCAACCAAATGCTAGGGTCATCCAGGGCGTCCGGAATATGTCCACAGGGCTCAAATCCAGTGAGTCTGACCAAGGGATGAGGCGTGCAAGGTCCGTCCCAACTTCTCCTGATCGCAGATTATCCCCATCCCTTGCCTCAAGCTCATCCAACACCTGTCGACCCTCATCGTCAGTCAGTGCTCGCACCACCTCATCCCGGTCCACATCTGGCTCAGGCTCTTCTTCCACCCATGGAAAGACACCCCACTCCGCTTCTTCCCTGGCCAGTGCAAAGCAAGCCAACACAATAAGAAAAGTAGAAAAGCCTGGTGCCACATCTGTGTGGCCTGCAGCCCTTGCAACACCAAACGCCTCATCTAAGGATATGACCAGGACAGCAAAATCAGCATCAACCGTGCAGAAGGGTAACCTCTCTACAAGGCCTGGTATCGAGAAGATGGCAACATCTTCCATGAAGCTGAAAACTCAGAAATCAACGGCGGGACCTCTTGGAGCTGGAAAAACTCAAGCTGTGTCTTCGACTTGTGCTCCTGGTTCTATAGCAAAGAGAAGAACGGGGTGTGAAAATTATGTTTCTACCCAGAGGACAAGAAGTGGGCTGGCAAGACAAATAGAGACACCAAAAATCGAGGAGCAAGATGTCGAGCTGTTGATGGAATTTGATGAGACAGAGAGTATAAGCACCTCTTCCATAGAAGAGCACTTGCAAGAACAGCTCCCTGACCCTGTTGATCTGCAATCTGTGGGTGTGAATAGCAAGCCATCCTCTGCTCAGGAGGAATACAAGAATGAGAATACAGGGGACAATTTAGAAGAGAAACGTGAAGGGAAAGACAATAAAAACTTGAACCCATGTGACAATGCTGATGCTGAAATCAACAGCGATATAAACATCCTGAAAGAAGCTACCAGTGAAGATGTCAGTCCGGAATCTGTCGATGAGACAGAACTAAATAAAGCTGTCAGTGACACTGAGTTAAACGAAGCTATTGATGAAACTAAGTTAAAAGAAGCTGACTGTGGAACTGCATTAAAAGAAGCTGACAGTGAAACTGAGTTAAAGGATGCTGTTGCTGAACCCAAGTTAATAGTACAAGAAGAGGCCAAACCTAAGGAAAATAAGATAATGCTGCCAGCGAAGACCACGGAGATGGCACAGAGATGGAGGAAGGATGATCGGAGGAGCAATGAAGCCACAGAGGAGGGCAGGGACAAGCCTATCCAGGAGAGGAAGAACAAGGTAATGGCCTTGGTGGGGAGGTTTGAGACAGCCATGTCTGGCCGAGAGTGAGAATGGTCGTGAGGCACTGAAGGAGCACTAGTAACAAACCTTCTTCCGTATCATGAAGTAAAAGGCCACTCTGATTCATGAAAATATGTATTCAATTGTGAAGAGTGGATGTCCATATGTTTCATTTCATTCACGTGACAGTTACTGTTCTGGGATTGAGTGAAATTGCTGCTGAACATTTATAACACTTCTGCAAGTTAGGACCAGTAGCTTGTCCAAGCTCCAGTGTACATGTGATTATGTGATGAAAAAGAAAAACTAGTGTAGATGTGGTTATTGTGAAGAGTGGATATCCATATGTTTCATTTCATCCACGTGACAGTTACTGTTCTGGAATTGAGTGAAATTGCTGTTGAACATTTATACACTTCTGCAAGTTAGGACCAGTAACTTGTCCAAGCTCCAGTGTACATATGATTATGTGATGAAAAAGAAAAACTAGTTTTGGGACAGTCTCACAGATGCGAAAACCAAATTTTCCAACCAAAGGTGCCCGGCCACTAGCACATGCTTTTCATATAACCTCTCAAAAAAAATGCTTTTCATCTCTAAGCATCTTATCCATAAGCATCCCTAGAGATTATAAGGTTCGCCCAACCCAAATCTGTTGCATCTCTTAATTCCACGATGTTTCAGATTTCATTCCTTTGTGCTTAATCCAACAATGTGGAGCCAGAGACTTTGCTGTGCCTGTATTTCTTAAAAGTTGAACATATTATGTAGCAATCTATTGGATTTTTGCAAAACTTGAAACATGTCAATCTGTTTTGCTATGTTATTAATATGACCTTGCTCAATTTGATAAAATAATTGAGTAACGCAAAATTAAAGTCCAAGTTTCAGTCATAGTACCCAATATGAATTACAATAACCTAAGTTGGATCTTGTTCTCACTTAGCCCACAACACCACAATCAGGCTGACACACCACCATTCATTATAATGGTTTTGTGATCTTTCTATCTTTGAGGGGATGTTTGCAATTGATGCAGTTTTCCACTCTAGTTAAATCTAGTACATCTAAATGTCATCCAATCACCCCACATTATAAGTTTGCATGATCACCTAGATGTGAGTTTGCATTCGATGCATCTTCAATGTGTTAACGTAATTCAGCAAGTAAAGCGCATGCTAGTTAAAATCATTCTACTTCCACACTACTAATTTATTTGAAGTTCAAACATATGCACCAAGGACTAGGGTCATCGTGTTAGTTTTTCATGGGCGCGATACAGTCTAAAGCTCAAGGGTGTGTGTGGAGTGTGTTGTGCGGCTATTTTGGCCTTTCCTTCCTATCTTAATGCAATGATGCGCAGCTCTCCTGAGTATTAGAGAGAAAAAAAATATGCACCATGAACATTCAAGGAAAGAAAAATATTACTTAAAGACATATTGCATGACATCCCCATCTCCAAAATATATATAAGCATGCATTAATTTGATTGCCTTTCATTTCATGCAGAGCAAAATGTACTGATTTCGAAATTCTGATTACGCATAGTAGGTGGCAACACAAAGTAAAGTAAAACAGCCGAAAATAGAACACCATATCATTTAAGATGAAGGAACAAAGAGTCAATAATGGAATACATGTTTTTTATTTACATAACCTAATAGAAAGGAGACTGGGAAACAGGTACTTCGACAGTTTATGGACTAACTACAACAACTAAACAGCACGCAAAATTGTTCCCAGAGTATGGCTTATTTTGTAACTTTTATCAGTTCTGAAAGAAAGGGGGAATGCACTCTAAGATTGAAACAAAGCATAATAAGCTAATATTCATCAATTTTTGTAGTATCTACATGCTCCGAAGCACAAGTGTAACAATTTATACCACACTAGTGCAATAGACTTACAGATCATTTCTCTTTATGTTGGAAGGCTCTGTTCTAAATCTGTTTTGCGCCCTGCACCACCATTGTTGTATGTGCAATCTTGCCTTGGTGCATAAGAGCACAACATTGATGTCTTTGTATAATCAACAGTCTTAGAAGCTATGAAATCTTCACTTATTTTGATGGAGCAGTCTTAATAGTGAGCTGTGGAGTTCACCAGAAGCAGGATACTGTACAACGTTCATTAGCACCTTCCACTGCCCATCAACAAATTATGAAAATGTACACCAGACATCATACGAAACACCAAGCTGAGAAGATTTGGTGTCTGCTACATCCAAGACAAAGAATGTCAAAACATCCTTTGGAGTAGTGGAGATGAAACAGGAAGCAACATTCAGCTGCAGTAAGTTATGGAGGCAGGCTTGGATTTGATGCAGTGCAAGAGAGATAAAACAGGTAAAAACACCTCAGCTGCAGATATGCCAGGAAGCAAGTCAGGACATTGCTGTGACCAGAAAAGTTGTGGAGAAGCACGCTAGCTGGCGAGGCTGAGACTTCATCACCATGGTGCACGGAACTCCAACCTCAGCTCGATGCATTTTCTGAGTGTGCTACAATTCACACCAGAAACAGGGGGCATTGGTTCAGGCCTCTTGTTGCATGAGAAAATATGCAGACATCCGCATACCATTTGGCTGTCGGTGCATGTGACCCAGATAGAATTTCAAGCTTGCAATCCTCTTGCCTGCTTGGCAAAGATTAATCTCTGTAGAAAGATTAATTCATTTGGATCCTAACTGATTAATCATATGAATTCATTTTTTCAAGTAGCAGTGATGAGTTGACTCCAAGCAGCTGAGGATTTAGCTCTGATTGAGCCTTGAAGTCTTGCAATGAAATTGAGCTGATTTGTGGGCATGTATTGGCACTTCGACCATGCACCTGATTTTGCAGCTGTGCACCATTTATAAGCTTTCGACTTAACTGTTGCTTTAGTGCCATCTGATTTATTCGATCATGCTGAGATCTTGCTCTAACTAGTTGAATACAAGATCCAATAAGACGTTTCAAGAATAAATCGGTTCCATAATTCAATAAATTAGCACAATCTAATGAAACACCATCCAACCCTTCTGTTTCTGCTATTCTCCCCATCCGCTGTTTCAGTGATGAAGTGTCACACAGCTGCCCAAGGTCATAACAGCAAAAAGAGTTATCACCGCCAGCGCTAGAGGAAAATGTCAAAGTTTTCCAACTCCCACCAAAATGACCAGAGCAGAAGGCAATCCCTAGTGGGGCAGTTATTGGATCTAGAGCATTCTGTGCAATCGCTTCCATATTTTCTCTGCCAACAACATCAGAACAGTTGCTATTTGGGGGGTCAGATAATTTTGAATATGCATTTTCAACGCGTAGTCTTTTGGACAGTGGTTCCACAAGGTCAATTTGTTGAGACTGCGAAAATCTCTCCAGTTTGGTCAAATGCACAACACCATTCTCCTGGACAGCATCTGCATTTCTGCCTTGTGGATAGTGGGCCTTCACATGTCGCCGTGGAACATCACCATTGTCAGAGACCAGAACTGGTGGAACTAAGACATGATTTGAATTCTTGGCAACTCCAATTGATTTAGGTGCACTGGCTGTTGGTGGCCCGCTTGCTTGGCAGGCATTGTGGAGAATAGAGCGAATGAGGTGGTTATGAAGCCGAACATTTTCATGACCAAGTATTGTGAGGCAGAGCTTGTCAAACACAGTCTTGCTCAGCTTCGAAGACAAAAACCTCTGCAAGTGCTCAAAGTACTTCTTTGTCTGCTCTGGGCCAATCCTCTTAACTAGTTTTAGTTTGATTTCCCCGAGATTAATACGAGTGCTCTGCCCAACCACCGGTGATGGTAGTGGGAGCAAATTTTGTGGCGGCGGTGGTGTCGATGATGGCATCTCTCAGAAATAGGATTCCATACAATCAGGACATAAATTTAAGTTCAAAGTAATTCTTGGGTTCTTCAATTTTTGCTGCTCCTCAATCCAATATGCCCCAGTAGACAAATAAACCAACAGGAGAACTAACTGCAATTGATAACAAATTATGCTTCAGAAGTGGGTATAACAAATGAAAATAGGGACAAAAAGATGCTGCTTGCCCCTGGTTAGGTTAATTTAGAAGCAATAGAACAGTACTGAATTAAAACGTCATTGAGTTCCATATCGATGCCTGATCAATTGAAAGATTAGGCTTCACACCAAAATGAAAAGTGGGGAGCCCAGTTTCAAGAAAAACCCCAACAAACAGTAAAACTAAATCTATCGAGGGCAAGGACATAAGATAGGTACATGCCATACTGCCCATTTATTGGAGGTTGCTGTTACGGAGTTCTTCCCTAATAATGTGTGGAGGTTTAACAATAGGCTGGATGATCTGCCATATATGATATATGACAATGCCTAGTTTTTGTATTTATCATAGTCTTAGCCTAGAGCGAATGTGGTGCAGAGGCTGGAACTTGTTTCCATTTTCTTAGCCTAGAGCGAATGTGGTGCAGAGGCTGGAACTTGTTTCCATTTTCTAAAAAGTTTGCTCATGCTGGAGACATCTAAAGGAGCAGAGCAGCAGCTCGAGGAGATCACCAAAATTGATCCGATGTCAAATGACAGAAACAGCAAGACTGAAGCTAACTAATGCAATCATGACCACACGAAGCTTGTTCCATCCAATTCTGCAACCTTATCCACCTCGTACGCACAAAACCCAAGCGAAGTCTTCTGAGCTCATGCGGCACAGGAAAACGGAACAGCCAGTGACGAAATCAAGAATCTACCGAGAACGCACGAAGTGAACGTGTGCAGAGATCCCGGAATCGTGGGACCGCACAGTCAGAAGCAAAGATCATCGAGCGCCACAGCCGCTGGAGATTTGAAACCAAAATGACAAGCAAATAAAGGGCAGGCAACGCCCCCAAAGCACCGAGCTCCCCTGACTCTAGATTCCGACGCAAGCGAGATGAGCAAAGCTAGGGTTTCCGCCCGATCGAATTCGAACGAACGAGCTCCATTCCCGACGCGAAATTCAGCCGCGTGCGAGAGGGCGGAAAAAAAAACAGAGCACCCAAAGAAAAAAAATCCCGACGGCGTAGCAAACTGCGGCACGGCAACAGTGCGCAATTCAAACTGTGAAATCCCCAGCTCGGGGCGCCCCCCGAGGGCTCCCCTGATCCGACCCGCTCTGCCCCCCGAATTGCGGCAGGGGGCTAGGGTTTCGCTCCGAATTCCGAGGCCGCCCCTAAGCAACCGGAGCCCGGACGGCGGCGGCGGGTGCAGCGGGGAGAGAGCGATACGGACGCCATTGGGCGGCGCTGGCTGCCGGTCCCCCATTGCGCGCACGCGCGCGCGCGTGGGGGGAATCGAGGCGCGGGGGTATTGGGGAGAGCAGGGAGGCAGTTGGGTTCGGGAGGAGGGGAAGCTTGGCTCACCTCGCTGCTGCTGCTGCTGGAGCAGGACGACGAGGGGAGGAGCGATCGGTGGGAGTGACGGGAGCGCTGCTGCTTGCTTGCTGGTCGCGACGGGGGCGGGGCTCCCGGCTGCCGACCCGCTGCTCTCGCTGCTGCTGCTGCTGCTGACGGAGCTTGTTGCTCGAGGCCGCGTGCGTGCTTGCTGCTGGTAGCTGGCTTCTAGGCTTCTAGCTGCGCGATGTGCTTCCGGTCTTCGTTCTGCTTGGCTGCCTTGGTCTCGTTGGCTGCTGCCTGCTGCTGGCGTGTGCGGGTGCGGGTGCTTGCTCTCTCCGGCCGCGGCCTCGGCTCGGTGGTGGCGTGGCGTGACGTTGGTGTTCTTTCTTGGAGTTTTTTTTTTTAAAAAGGGATAAAAAAATTAAAATTTAAAAAAAGGAGCCGGATGGGAAAAATTCGAAAAATGGGTATCTCCTGCCCTTTGATCGGGCGGGAGGCGTGGGGCCGGGGACCTCCCGCCCACCCAGCGGGCGGGAGGTTCCAAAAAAATTTCCAGGCCCCTCCCGAGGGCCTCTTCGCGAATAAGAAAAGTTTCTTATTTGCGAAGAGGTCCCTGAAGCAGGCGTCCCGCCCGGCCAGTGGGCGGGAGGTCCCCTGGTTATGATTTTTGTTATATTTTCTTAGAATTTATGTTTCACAAACTATTTGAAATTCAGACTTTTTCAAATACAAGATTTATTCGCCATACTATGTATGCATATAAAATTTTAATTCAATTTTACGAAGAAGATTACGGTATCTAAAACTCGTATGAAGATGGTTAAACGATAACGTTTTGCAACGTAGAATCCAAATATTACGATAGTACAATACATGAAGCCATTAAAAATAAAATAATATGATAACAAACATTACAAATAATACAAATATTACAAATACATGAATCCAAATATTCTGTCTTTAGTCAATGCGGCAAATATTACAAATGCACATCCAGGTCCGATACAATCTCAACGCGGTAAATATTACACATGAGCAAACAACATTCAAATAAAATTACAACTAAATGATGCCTGATGACGTACTAGCACTCGATCGGCGACGTCTCCCACTCCTTGATGCAACCGGAGGTTTTCCATCTGTAGCATCACATGTAGGGCCAGCTTCAGTAGAACTGGGGCCAGCATCATTGTTTGGACAACGTTTATACGTGTGTCCAATCTGATTACATGCACTGCAGCGCTGTATCCTCGGATGGAGCTCTGACTCATCCATATCATTACGAATACGCCGTGTCCGACGGCGCCCTTTCTTAACCCGTGATGATCTTGGGTCTGGAATATATATAACAGGATTCGCTGTCTCAGTGAACGATCCAACCAAACGGAACCCATAGATCTCATACTGTCAGGTGCTGGCAATTATCTCCTTTCTGAAGTAATAGGAAACATATATATCTTGTCGAATATCCGCACAAGCAGCCATTACATGAGAACAAGATAAGTGCAGCAACTTTGGCCTCATGCATGAGCAACAACAAGTTCCATCAAACTTGAGAATGCACTCCTTTACATGAGTTTGACGTCTCATGCCACGTCGCGCTCTGTCTTTAGGAGATACCTCAAACTTGAGCTCCTGTGTACCACATTGTCGTACGTGGTGTAGCCGGGCGCTAGCTGCCTTCTTAGTCATATATTCTGTTATCATTTTCCTAAAATATCTGTCAGGATCTTGCATGAATACCTGATTTTTAGTGAACCGCTCCCTAAAGTAATCGGTACACCCGCGGATGATGAATTCCACAATTGCAACCAGTGGAAGCCCACGAACACCTCGCAGCACCCAATTGTAAACCTCGGCGAAGTTGGTGGTTATTATGCCGTACCTTGCACCATCGGTATCGTAAAGTAACGCCCACTTCTACTTGGGTTCATTCTCAATCCATTCAGAAAAGGTTTTCACCGCTGACCCAGACCTTCTGCGAGTACGTGCAGTATCTGTTGGCAAAGGACATAAAGCCTCTGCTTCATCCTGTGCAGTTATATTTTTTGATGCGTCCTCGGCTCTTTTCTTACCGGTCAGTTCATCATATTTATGCCATTGCTTGTTAAATTTTTGCTGATTCGTTTCCTTGCATAGCCTCTTGAACATATCCATAAGGTGCTTGTTCTTGAATTGCCTGAAAAAGTTTGTACCGATATGTCTCATGCACCACCTACTGCGAACATCACGCCACTTGGGCGGCTCTCTGGTCTCCACACACCCCTGCTGCAAATCTAGTATTGCCCTCAGTATGCCGGCGTGACGATCATGAATCAGGCAGACATCTTCCCTATCCCGAACGACTGCAAGCTTAACCCGTTCCAGAAACCAGTACCAACTGTCTGTGTTCTCACTGTCAACAAAAGCAAAAGCAACAGGAAGCAATTGATTGTTTCCATCCACTCCAATAGCTATCAGCATTTGCAATCTATACTTTCCTGTGAGAAAGGTCCCATCGATGCAAAGGAGAGGCCTGTAGTGTTGGAATGCGTTAATACATGGACCCAAGCTGAAAAAGACCCGCTGCAATATGTAGGGCGGACCTTCTCCTCTGTCTAGAGTTTTCAGGTCATAATAGCTTTCAGGATTTCTCTGACATAGGACGGCTAGCAATCGAGGAACATTATTATATGCAGCCTCGAACATACCAAACCTCATCTCCAACACCTTTTGTTTTGCACTCCACGCCTTGCTGTACGAGATGGTATACTTGTACTTTTCCTTTTCCTGAATATACCTGATAATAGACTTTGGTTCATATGACATGTTCTCTACTATCATCCCGTACATCTTATTTGCGATGTATTGCGATGTAAGGTTGCGATGGGTCTTCTGCACCCCCGGCAAAGGACAAGTGTGCTGAGTGACAATTGAGCATTCCCAATAATCTTTCCATTTACCCTTATAGGCATGCACCCGCCACGGACAGCCCTCCTTCACACATACCACATCGTACTTATGAGATTTGCACTCGACTGTTTTAAACTCTCGCATAAGAGAGAGAGACCAATACTTAACAGCTTCCTTCACCTCTTCAATTGAGTGGTACCTCGCACCCTAAATAATTTCATTCTCCCTGCAATCCAAAGGCCTGCTAGATCCATCATCTACGACAAGATGACTGAAGTCGCTGCTTACCCATTCTTCAGGCACATCATCGTCATCATCAGACGAATCGGCATTCATTGCTTCATCCAATTCACGTTCTTCGTCTTGCAGCTGTTCAACAATAAAGGGTATGTTTGCAGCTGTTCAACAATAAAGGGTATGTTCTCACCCTCATCAGCCACGCATTGAGTTGCTGCGGTGCCACCTGCCTCAATGTTTGCCTTCTCAATTTCTTCATCAATATTTTCATCCCCCGAAGCAGCTTCAATGTTTATCAAAGGGTTCTGGTGCACACTAACAAGGAGTACCAGTGGCCATTGCCACTGACTTGCATTTTGTAGATAAGTTAACCAGTCCTTATTGCTTGCAAGTGGCATCAGCTCCCAGATCAAAGTGTGAGTGGTACGATTTATGACGCATTGAACACTCACAGTGTGTGTCTCCTGATTAATCCTTAATCCCCTCATTAACCAGTTGCATAGGGATTCAAATGTCCTCGTGCGGTCTGGTAATTCCTCTGACTGCATAGTTGAATTCACTTAAATCTACCCCATTCGGCCCATAAATCACATTTCCTTCTCCGTAATATATACTGAAAATACCCTTCTCGGAAGACATATCTGTCAATCATTAATAAACTAGTTATACTACATATTAATACACAACGACGACCCTAAGTTTCAGCGATTCTTAGATTATGTTTTACAGATTCTAAACTATTCAGAATATAAATTATACTAAAAACAAATGAAAATACTAAAAACTATTCAAAACATAACTATTCTAAGAAATATTTCCTAGATTATTTTCAAGTAATTATACGGCTAGAACGAGAATATACCTCCAAATCAACGTGTGAACAGGCCTTCGCCGCTTCCTCTTCTCTCTTCCTCTCCTCTCTTTCTTTTTTTTCTGATCTTTGCTGGATAAAATGAAATTTTTGGGGCAGGTTGGGGCTTATATAGCCGGGGGGGGGGGACCTCCCGCCCGACCAAAGAGCGGGATGCCCCTCAGGACCACATCCCGCCCGTTGGATGGGCGGGATGCCCCCGCAGGGAGCTCTTCGCGAATTTCTTATTTGCGAAGAGGCCCTCGGGGAACCTCCCGCCCGCTGGATGGGCGGGAGGTCCCCGGCCCCACGCCTCCCGCCTGATCAGCGGGCGGGAGGTACCCATTTTTCAAAATGTTCCCAACCGGCATCCCTTTTTCTAATTTTATTTTTTTATCCCTTTTTTTAAAAAAATTCTCTTTCCTTGTCCTCGCTCGCTTCTCTCCCTGGCCCGGTCGGCCTATTTTTTAGGTTCCGGCCTTCCCGTTGTGAGATTTCAGCCGGCGTTGGGGGGCTTGTCCTTCTCTAGTTTAGTTTCTGACTAGAAAACTCTGGCGCGGCTTTGCCGCGGCCTGCTCGTGCTGGGCCACTATTTGGTTATCTAGTTTCAACCTTTTTACGGATATAGAATTGTCAATGCAAAGATCTGAACATATAACTTTCAGATATAGATATATGACTTAACAAATTACCTTTTCATTCATCGAACATTTATTAGTGGATATACAAGAGTTCAAGTATAGTGTACCAATTTTTTATAACGAATTCTTTTGTATACTTGTTCTCAAGCAGCATATTTATGGATGGTTACAAGAATAGAGGCCATGAAGATCAACCTAAAAAGTAGGAGTAATGGTGTAATAGGGTACAGTGGCGGAGGACTTAGATGAAATAAAATTAAGGTATGGCGAGATTGATAGTGTAACTAACAAAAGTTTCAAAACTACCATACGACTTTACACATATTGTGTTGGCATTGATCGTGCTGTTTTCCTCGGTGCATCGTTTTACCAAATCACCGTGTTTGCTAAATTAAACAACCAACTATCAATGAAACAAATGAAAGGTAAGAACAACTAAGCACAGCAAGTTACTTGCCTGTTTGGCTGCTCGGAGCCTCGGAGGGAGTATCACGTGTTGATGCAACAGTGATGCGAGTAGCTAAGTACAAGACCGCATTAGTATGCCGCCTGCCGGATCGACGATCGCAGCCCCGCACCTTTGCCCATCATCGCTTGACAGCTCTACATTCTACTTCCATGGAGGATGATGGATCGTGTCCGATATCTTGCGGAGCAGATGCGTGCGTGGTGCCTGGTGTCTCCAAGCCTAGCTAGCGTTAGTGGAAGACGACGAATGGGCTTGAAGCTGGTTATTGACTAGTCTCAAAGGTGTCAATCACGTTGAAGTCCTTTAGCATTAGCCCAAATAACGTTCGGTTCTTCCTCGTATCTCTCTTGCTGAGAGAGAACAGGAGGCGAGTGGCCGACAGCCATGGCAGATTCAGACAAGAATGGCCATCCGGCGATTTGCAGGGGTTACTCGCGGAGGAATCAAGGTATGGCGATACCGGGCCCTCCGCCCCTGATAGGGTATCTCATTATCTGATATCTATAAAATCATATATTGGTTAGAACTTTGAAACCCTTATTGTGGTGGAGTAACCAAGTTTGGTATTGTTGCTTCAGTAGATTCCTGAAACATGCAGTAGAAAATTTATGTTAAAGTACTATGCGAAAAAAATAAAATGACCATGATGGAAATAAAGCAGAGAGAATTGAGAGGAGGCATACTTTTAAGCTCTGTTTAGAAATCAATGTCTGCTGAACTCTACAGGATTCTAGCCTTCTCTTGTCCTGAAGTAGTGCTTATATAATTCAGCTGCTTATAGATCACTTATACAAGATTCTAGCCTTCTCTTGTGCAGCTGCTCAATTCAGCATACATATCAATGTCATGCCAGGAAATATCAATTTATAGGGGTCATCGCTTCACTCCAACACAGAACCAAGCAAGAACTAAATGGCTGATCTTTTTACAGCAGCCCTTAGCTGAGGTATAAATACCAGGACGTTGTATCCAAGTATGAGATGAATTACTAAATAATTACTGGTGGTATCATACCAGAACACTGTAATGCAAAAAAGAAATAGGAGCATAGCCTATATATTAACTATATAGAGATATCTCTGGTTACAGCAAAAGTTATTGTAGAAATCGGATTTGCTAAAGTGGTTGCTGTAGCTATAGCACTTTGACAAATACGGGGAATGTGTTGGTATAACAGAAGCAAAGTTGTCTTAAGATATGTTTCTTCTTTCTCTGTTATAGCTTTGATAAGCAAACTATACTTGCAGCTTTACGTTATATACTGTCCTATAAGTATTCTTTATAAGAATAAAATGAGTGAATTGATATATTTGATATCTTGTTTTCCATTCATGGTATCATATCATGGTACTCACTCCCTCTATAGTACCTCAGGACAAAGCAAAATCTGCCATACTGGTACTGATGTAGACTAGGGTTCCCAATCTTTCAAAAGGTTCTATAGCTCTTGATTTGGTGGAGTCGCTACATAATTCGATCCGGCTTCCGAACAACACCTTCCGAATCCCGCAATCGCAGCACAACGTCTCCTCTTGTTATTGACCGGCGGTGCTCGGTCGACCTTGCCAAGAAGGCTAATTCTTGCCTGCGAATCGAAGAACACAAGCAAGAACAAGGAAGAATGCAACTAATTTGCAGATGAATGATTAAACTCACAAGTTAGGATCTCACAAACCGTTGAACGGCGACACTGTTTGATGACAGATTGAATCTAAGCAAAATTCAAACCCTAAAATGGCGACAGCTATTGAATATAAAGGAGTTAGGGGCGTGCAAGTCCCCTGGACGCAATCCTAACGGGCTCCAACACGATACACGGGCCAGCGGCTCAAAAGATAGTGACGCTGCACCCTGACAGATTTTGGATGTCCACTTGTTTCGACGATTCCTGTCGACTCAGAAGGAATTTTGAGGTGGGTCCGGTGCCATTGGAAGCCTTATGAAATTCTGGTTCCAACAATATATTGAACGCCCAAATCCGACTCTGTATGTGGCCTGGGCATCCAATTTAATGTATACTGCTCCTGAACTCCGAGGTGGACTCAAAGTCGACTTGGATTGGGTCTCCAACTTGGCTTGCACTCCCTTGCTGTACCTCCACGCCTCCAAGCCCTTCTACATGCATCTCCTGGTCCTCTCCTTGGTTCCTAATCATAATATAATCATTAGGTAGCAATCTATTCTCAAAATCATAAGTTGAAGTGCTTAGGAACAATCTCACCTCTAAATTCAATTGTCGTGCACGAGCTCTAGTGATTGGACCTTGAATGTCCAGCGGAGGAGTGTTGTGTGCATCCAAATAAGTGATGTCCTCATCATCCTCCTCCTCTTGAATCGGAGTCGTTCTCGACTCAAGCGTATCTTTTTCTCCTAAGTAAGACTTCAGATCTGAAATGTTAAAGGTAGGACTAACCCGAACTCGGGAGGCAACTCAAGTTTATATGCATTATCATTAATCTTCTCAATTATTTTAAAAGGACCATCAGCTTTAGGCATCAACTTAGACTTTCTCAAATCTGAAAATCTATCATTTCTCAGATGCAACTAAACTAAATCACCCGGTTCAAGCTTAACTTCCTTTCTACCTTTACTACCAGCAATTCTATACTTTTCATTCATCTTTTCAATATTGTGCTTAGTTGTTTCATGCATTTGCAAAATAAAATCAGCACGTTCTTTTGCATCACTATGAATCCTTTCACTAGTAGGGAAAAGCAAAATATCAATAGGAGCACAGAGGTTGAAACTATACACTACCTGAAAAGAACTTACCTTGGCTGTACAATGTATTGCCCGATTGTATGCAAACTCCACATGAGGCAAACATTCTTCCCATATTTTCATATTCTTCTTCAAAGCAGCCCTCAACATGGTGCCTAAGGTGTGATTCACCACCTCCGTTTGTCCATTTGTTTGTGGGTGACAAGTGGTAGAAAATAATAATTTGGTACCCAACTTGTTCCACAAAGTTCGCCAAAAATAACTCAAGAATTTTGCATCACGATCTGAAACAATAGTAGAAGGCATACCATGCAAACGTATAATCTCTTTGAAAAAGAGGTCAGCAATATGGACAACATCATCACTTTTATGACATGTATAAAATGTGCCATCTTAGAAAATCGATCTACCACAACAAAATGCTATCCCTCCCCCTCTTAGTCCGAGGCAAACCCAACACAAAATCCATAGAAATATCCGCCCATGGAATAGAAGGAACAGGAAGAGGTATGTACGAACCATGTGGATTTAACCGAGACTTAGCTTTTTGACATGTAGTGCAGCGACTAACAAACCGCTCAACGTCTCTCCTCATCTTTGGCCAAAAGAAATGTGAGGCCAAAACATCTTCCATCTTCTTAGCACCAAAATGCACCATCAATCCTCCTCCATGCGCTTCCTGCATCAACAAAAGATGAACGGAACCGACTGGAATGCACAAGCTGTTAGCTCTAAACACAAATCCATCATTGACCACGAACTTGTTCCATGTACGTCCCTCATTACAATTCAGCAAGACATTTTTAAAATCAGGGTCAAGCGCATATTGTTCTTTAATTGATTTAAGTCCAAAAATCCGACAATCAAGTTGGGAAAACAAAGTATATCGTCTAGATAAAGTATCAGCAATTATATTATCCTTCCCTTTCTTATGTCTGATGATGTAAGGAAACGACTCAATAAATTCAACCCATTTAGCATATCTATGATTCATATTATTTTGAGAACAAAGGTACTTAAGCGATTCATGATCAGAATGTATAAGAAATTCCTTAGGCCACAAATAATGACGCCACGTCTCTAAAGAACGTACAAGAGCATACAATTCCTTATCATACGTAGAGTAATTTAGAACAGGACCATGCAATTTTTCACTAAAGTATGCAACAGACTTACCATCTTGCATCAAAACACCACCAATGCCAATTCCACTAGCATCACATTCAA
Source organism: Panicum hallii (assembly GCF_002211085.1). Classification (NCBI taxonomy): domain Eukaryota; kingdom Viridiplantae; phylum Streptophyta; class Magnoliopsida; order Poales; family Poaceae; genus Panicum; species Panicum hallii. The sequence continues at coordinate 42,006,266 of NC_038042.1, forward strand.
GCTTAAAAGTCTTACAAAATTTGAAAGTTGCAGTAGTGGAGCGTGCGTAAGCTTGTCCTTCAAAGTGGCAAAGGACTCCTCTTGTGTTTGTCCCCAACGAAACACCACACCCTTCTTCGTCAACTCGTGCAGCGGCGCAGGGATGGTGCTGAAATCTTTGACAAAGCGGTGATAGAAACCTGCAAGACCAAGAACACTCCTCTCACCTGTGTGATGGATTGGGGAGTTAGCCAGCTCTTTATGGCTTCAATTTTTGTCTCATCCACCTCAATTCCCTATGGAGTTACAACATATCCAAGGAAAGAGACTCGATCCGTGCAAAAGATGCACTTCTCAAGGTTAGCAAATAAACGTGCATCTCGTAAAGCATTAAAAACAGCACGTAAGTGATCCATATGTTCATCCAAAGACTTGCTATAAATCAAGATACCATCAAAGTAAACCACCACTAATCGATCAATAAAAGCCCTCAAAACCTCATTCATTAATCGCAAGAAAGTATTAGGTGCATTAGTTAAACCGAAAGGCATTACTAACCACTCATACAACCCGAATTTGGTTTTAAAAACTGTTTTCCATTCATCTCCAAGTTTCATTCTAATTTGGTGGTAGTCACTACGCAAGTCAATTTTTGTGATAATGATAGAGCCATACAACTCATCAAGCATGTCGTCTAGCCTAGGAATAGGATGACGATACCGAATAGTAATATTATTGATAGCTCTACAATCAACACACATACACCAAGTACCATCTTTCTTAGGAACCAAAAGAACAGGAATGGCACAAGGACTAAGCCTTTCACGTACATACCTGCAGTCAAAAAGGTCTTGAACTTATCGCTGAATTTTCTTAGTCTCCTCGGGGTTGGTTTTATAAGCAGCACAGTTTGGCAAAGTTGCACCCAGAATCAAATCAATTTGATGCTCAATCCCTCTCATAGGTGGTAGTCCTGGTGGTATCTGAGATGGAAAAATATCCTCATACTCATGCAAAAGGTTAGTGGCAATAGGAGGTATCGAGCTCGCAATATTATCAAGTGAAAACAAGGTCTACGTGCACACCAAAGCATAGCAAACATCATCATCAGAAATTTCAGCAAGGTCACATTTTCTGGCAAGCATGACACCACCCTTCAATTTAATTTCTTTGTCCTTTTTAGGTGGGTAAAGATACTTAGCAACTTGTTGATTTTCAGAATTAGTATCATTCAAACTAGCAGCTCGTTCTTTATCAGCTTGTACAATTTCAGCAGGGGTCAAAGGTAACAAAGTAATTTTCTTTCCTTTATGCATAAAAGTGTATGTATTACTTCGACCATGATGTGTAGCATCATTATCAAATTCCCAAGGATGACCCAATAAAATTGAACAAGCTTCCATAGGTACCACATCACAATCAACAGAATTAGCATAGGAACCAATGGAAAATGAAACTTTGCAAGTATGTATTACCTTAGCTTTTCCAGCATCATTAAACCACATAAGATGGTATGGATGGGGGTGGGGGTGTGTGGTCAAGCCTAGCTTCTTGACCAAATCTGAACTCACCAAACTATTGCAACTACCTCCATCAATGATGACACGTGCTCATCGATTGTTGATGATGAAGAAAGTCTGGAATAAATTATGGCGTTGAAGCTTCTCTGATTGTTGTAACTGCGTGCTGAGTACTCGGTGCACGATGATGCTCCTAAAAGCCGCCGTGTCCTTGCTACCAAGGACATCGCTGTCCTCCGAGTAGCATCTTGTGTTGCATCATCTTCCATGTCGGAGGTGCTGATGTACCCATCGTCTGTAGCCATGTATGCCCACTGACTTGGTCAATCCTTCCGCACATGGCCAAAACCAAGGCAACGGTGGCACTGAATTCCGGTCGTGCATCCTATAGAAGCCATAGAGGATGCACCTGCTAGAACTTGGAAAGACTTTTTACCTGAATCCGAAGGTTTAGGTGGTGCAGCAACTCCGGCATCTGCTGGTCGCTTGCTTGTTGGAGGAGGCGCCCGAAAGGAGAAGGGTCTGGTCAGCCCGGACGATGGCGTCGAACGCGGAGCGTATGTGGTGCCAACCTTGCTCGTGCCCTGCAAAGCATGTTCCTGCAACTTCTTTTCTGCAAACATAGCCAACTGAAACAACTGGTTGATGGTGTTAAACTCCTTATAATCCACTATGTCCTGAATATTGCGCCACAAACCCGAGTAAAAATAATAAATAGAATCCTCAGTTCCCTCTACTATGCCGCAACGCATCAAACCCTTTTGAAGCTCACCATAATAGTCCTGTGCGGACTTATCGCCCTGTTCTAAGCGCATCAAGATCTTACGCAGATCTCTATGATAAGAAGGGGGAATAAATCTATCGCGCATAGCAACCTTAAGTTCTGCCCATGTAGTAGGTGCAAGCCCTACTGAAGTTAAACCAGTCCACCAAATGATAGCAAAATCCTTAAATTCACTAGTGACTTGTCGAACTCTATGTTGTTTAGGTACAAGATGGGCACTAAATTTCTGCTTGATAGTCATCTCCCAATCAAGATATCCCTCAGCCTCATAATATCTAGATTATGAAGGTATACTAAATTTAATCTTAGCATAAGGGTCATTGGAAGCACGGTTACGATTACCACCCATACCTATGGTGTTGGTGCGTAGACGACGTCGAATTCGCGCGTCTCTGGTGGCTGCTTCATCTATGTTACCATGGACATCATAGACCATGTCCTCATCTTCATTGGGTGGGAGACGAGTTTCCAACGCAACCATCCTAACAGTTAGAGTGGATATCTGTTTATCCAAGCGCTCAGTAGATTCATGGAGCCTAAGGTCCTTGATGGCGGCGGTGATTGCCTGGGTGATAGTGTTTGTCATCACCTGCTGCCCCTGCTCGATGGCCTCACGTAGTTGATCTTGGCTCACACACTCGTGGAAGTCTTTGGGGGTGCCACTTCCATCGTCACCTGCATTGTAGAATTGTGTAGCGACTCCACCAATCGAGAGCTATCAAAATCTTTTGGAAGATTGGGAACCCTAGTATACATCAGGTACATAATCTGAATTATTTCAAAGTAAATCATACCAATGGGATATAGACTATACAGATAAGCAAGGTTAATATAAAAGAGAATCTAAAGCTTTAGATACATGAACCATTGTAACTTAAAATTTAACTCTTGTAGTTTGAAGCAAAGTATATTTACACATCCATTATATTCTAAAAACCAATAATATTAGAGTGATCTGCAATGGCCAATGGAGTATGTGAAAAGAACATCTAGGCCCACTTAGTGGGTTTTGGTTGATTAACAACATACACTTGTGGAACTAATATTATCTATGAGTATGATGAGCAGGTACTAGAGCTGATAGATGAATTAATATAAGGAGATGACTACCAAAAAGGAAATGAAAGTTGCAAAGCGAAGAATCATGAGGATTTAATTTCTTTGTATTTTGAAATTTAGTATAGGAATATCGTACTATCAAGAGGGACATGAAATGTACTCACTTTGCGTAGAATAAGGTGCTCAAGATGATCTAACGAACCTATGAGAGACACCTTTGCACTCACACAACACTTGGGATAGCTTTAGTGTGAACATGCAGAAATGTCCGGAGCTTTTGGATATTTTTCCGGAGTCTCCGGACATGGGATTTTTGTGGAGTGTCCGGAGTCTAGATGATGAGGACATCTCTCCTTTGCATACAATGCAAGGACCGATCACTAGAGCACGTGCGCGATAGTTGGATCTCCAGGTACGTTCTAACCTTGTTAATTATTTTTCAGAACTTACGCTTGGTTCCATGCATGTGTTATTGATTAGGAACAATGGAGAGGACCAGCAAGGACTTGGAGAAGGCCAAGGACTTAAGGAGGAGGAGTTAGGACGTCCATACCAAGGAGGAGTCCACGTCCAATTCGACTTCGACTCCACTTCGGATTCCAGAACCTTACTTCACCAAAACTGACGCTCTGGCCACATACGGAGTCGGATTTGGACGTTCTATATATGGTTGGAACAAAAATTTCATAGAGCTTTAAATGACACTAGTACCACCTCAAAAGTCCTTCTGAATCGATGGGAATCGTCGATACAAGTGGGTGTCCAGAATCTGACAGGGTGCTGTGTCACCGTCTTTTGGGCCGTTGGCCCGTGTACCGTGTTGAAGCCCGTTAGGGTTGCGTCTAGGGGACTTGCACGCCGCTAACTCCCTTTTATTCAGTAGCCATTGCCACCTTAGGGTTTGGATTTTGCTTAGATTCATTCTGTCATCAAACAGTGTCGCCGTTCATCGGTTTGTGAGACCCCATCTCGTAATCAAGTCTGTTTGATTGCATCTCCTGTTCTTGCTTGTGTTCTTGATTGCGCTTACAGGGATAAGCCTTAGTGGTGAGGTCATTCGTGTGACACAGGTGATAACCAATGGAGCAGTGGTGTAGTGATTGCGGGGTTCTGTTCGTTCGGAGCCTTGGATCATCAACGTCGAGTTCTCCACCAATCAAGTTTACCGTACCTCTCGGAAGATCGGGACTCAACCTCCTATCAAGTGGTATCAGTTATCAGGTTGCCCATGAGGTATTATTGTGTGCCCTTTAGATTTGTTTTGTTTTCATCCTATAGTCCACAAAAAGCCAAAAAAAAATTGTTACTCGTTCCGACCTACAACCCTCGCTCGGCCTTTTGCACAATTTAGTTTCGGAGTCCGTAGTTTTGAGTTTGTGTCCTAGGTTGAGTTTGGTTGCTGGTTTAGATTTGTTTTAGTTCAGTTTTGTTTATTCCATCCGCTGCCATCCACAAAAAAAAATCAATCTACAGAAACTTTTCCATCCACCACCGATCCATCTATTCGTATCCAAATCAGTTTCCACCGCCACAAACCCTAATTCGGAGAGTCCTCCTTAAATCGGGGAAAGCTCTCAAAAAGTTGCACATACGATTCCCCCACTACATCGGGTTCGGCGTTCTCAAAAAAATTAAAAAAATCAGGAAGGCACTTGATTCGGGCTACGAAGTTCCAGCACCAGTTTTCCCAAACGCTCCTGAAATTGTACCGATCATATCTTTCATCTGTTTGAGCTGATACTTGGTGTTGTTCACTCTCTTGTGCCCCTGGTTGAGCAAAAATATCAAAAAAATAAAAGCAAAAAACAAAAATTTGATTCCTACTAGTGCTAAAAGACAAAACAGGGGAATTTGCTGTTTTCTATGTGCATTGTTGGATACCTGCTGGTACTGTCTTTGTGGCTCATCATCTTTGATCCTTATTTCTTGCTTGCTGCCAAAACTATTCTAATACATTTTTAGGCCAGCAACTAGGTCAGATTCTTTGGACACTTATTCGGCATTGATATCTGTTACTAACTTGTGTGCCACATACATATACTGCACTTGAGCCTTCCCAAGCTCCACCTTCTCCCGAGCAGAACAGGTACCCTGTGCAATCACACCCACTCTCTTCGTGTTGTCATACCGGTCACCGTTTGCCACCTGCAGTGCTGGTAGGACACTGGTAAGAGCGGGGTAAGACGCATCTTACTACTTGTTTTTCCACTTCCACTTCAGAGAGTGTAGTCGTAGGGTTCACAACCTTTTGCCTTCCGTTTCTATTTTGTTCTAACTATGACAGGAAAGGCGCCGATGGACGACACCTCTCCTTCTACACTTCCAGACGATACTGAGTGCGTGTCACATATGGAACTAAAAGACATGATGCGGGCGATGACTGACGCTTTCAACAAGTACCAGACCACTACAACAGCCACCTTTCAGAGGATTCATACAAGTGTTGATGGTCTTGCCGCACGGCTGGACGCGGTGGAGGAGGCTTGTTTTCCACACCATGATCCACCCCCCATCGTCCCTGCTGCCGGCGGCCTTGCCGACAACGACACAGAGGACGAGTTCGACGATGACGAGGTTGATGCACAACAGCGCCGTCGCCTTCTGCGTAATCATCAAGGTATGGGAGGTAATGGTAGACGTCGTCCTCATGCTCCTGAGCAAGATAATGATCCTTATGCTAAGATTAAGTTTTCTATTCCACCATTTTATGGATCTTATGATGCTGAGACTTACTTGGATTGGGAGATGATGGTACAACAGAAATTTAGTTCCCATCTAGTTCATGAGCGTCATAGAGTTAGACAAGCTACTAGCGAGTTTAAAGATTTCGCTATCATTTGGTGGAATGAACTTGTCACTGCACGTAATGCCCCACAGACATGGATTGCGTTAAAAGAAGAGACGCGCGCTAGGTTTGTTCCTCCATCACATAGACGTGATCTTCGTAAGAAATTACAACGCTTTGATCAGGGTAACATGTCTGTCCAAGAGTACTACCAAGAGTTGCAGAAGGGTATGCTTTGTTGTGGGGTAGTTGAGGATCAGGAAGACCAGATTGTTAGGTTTTATGGGGCCTTGCGGCGTGAGATCCAGGACATAGTTGATTATAAGGAATATCATTCTATACAACGTTTGTTTCAACTTGCTATGTTGGCAGAAAAAGAACTGCAGGGTCACCAACAGTGGCGGAACAACACCTTCACGCCACGGCAGTTTCCGGCACCAGCCAAAGCGGTGCCATCTGCGGCCACACCTCCCTCCACCGGTGTTGTACGCGGCACCGCACCTCCAACTTCAAAGGGACAAGATAGCAGCAAGTCCCTGACGCCTCCTGGTGTTGCAGCAAGGGCTCACACTTCCACTGGTCACACATCCGACATCAAGTGCCACCGCTACCAGGGATTTGGCCATATGCAGCGAGATTGCCCTAGCAAACAGACAATCATTGCTACTGCCGACGGTGGGTATGCTAGTGCTTCTGATATTGAAGATGAACATATTATTGCAGCTAACATTTCAGGTTCCGATGACGGTGCTGAGGAGGTTCTTGGTACATCTGCGACCAACAACTACAGGACCTTAATTGTGCACCGAGCTTTGAGCGCGCCGTGTGCATACAATCATTGACGGAGGTAGCTGCAACAATTTGGTGAATGTTGAGGTGGTCAAGAAGCTTGGCTTGACCATGCGGGAGCATCCACATCCTTATCACATTCAATGGTTCAACAACAATGGTAAGGTAAAGGTAACAAAAACAGCAAGGATACATTTTTCAATTGGGTCTTACCATGACTTTGCTGATTTTGATGTGGTGCCTATGGATGCTTGCTCTCTTTTGTTGGGACATCCTTGGGAGTTTGATACTGATGCTATTCACTATAGTAGATCTAATAAGTATACTCTCATGCATAAGGGCAAGAAAATTGTGTTGCTGCCAATAACTCCCACTGAAATTGTGCAATTTGAGACTGAGAAAAAGAATAATGCTAAACAAAAGGGTGTTTTCAATTCAGAAAATCAGCAGCCTATTAAGTTAAACAATCCTATTTTGTTGGCAACTAAATCCGATCTTGATGAGTTATCTGCCTCTACTGGACCTTGCTATGCTTTAGTGTGCAAACATGCTTTATATTCCATTGAGGTCGCATCCATTGCTTTGCCACCTGCTGTTGCTAACCTTTTACAGGAGTATATGGATGTCTTTCCGTCAGAGCTACCCCCCGGATTACCACCTGTGCGAGGCATTGAGCACAAGATTGATTTGATTCCAGGGGTGAGCTTGCCAAACCGTGCCGCCTACAGGACCAACCCCGACGAGATTAAGGAAATTCAGCGGCAAGTCCAGGCCCTTCTGGACCGCAGGTATATTCGTGAGAGCCTTAGTCCTTGTTCTGTTCCTGTTCTTTTGGTTCCTAAGAAAGATGGCACTTGGTGCATGTGTGTTGATTGTTGAGCCATCAATAACATTACCATTCGATATCGCTATCCTATTCCTTGGTTGGATGACATGCTTGATGAGCTGAGTGGTTCTGTTGTTTTCTCCAAGATTGATTTACATAGTGGATATCATCAGATTCGTATGGCTTTAGGGGATGAATGGAAAACTGCCTTTAAAACCAAGTTCAGTCTTTATGAATGGTTAGTCATGCCTTTTGGTTTAACTAATGCGCCCAGCACTTTCATGAGATTGATGAACGAGATTTTACGTGCTTTCATTGGCAAATTTGTGGTGGTTTATTTTGATGATATCCTTGTTTAAAGCAAGTCATATGAGGCACATCTTGAACATTTGCGTGCCATTTTTAATGTCTTGCGAGATGCACATTTATTTGGTAACCTTGAGAAGTGCACCTTTTGCACCGATCGTGTGTCTTTTCTTGGTTATGTTGTTACAATCGCAGGGCATTGAGGTGGATGAGGCAAAGATTGTTGCCATCACAAGCTGACCACTTCCGACTATGGTCACGCAGGTTCGAAGTTTTCTTGGTCTTGCAGGTTTTTACCGGCGTTTTGTGCGGGATTTCAGCACCATTGCAGCACCTCTCCACGGGTTGACAAAGCACGGAGTGCTGTTTCAATGGGGACCAGTACAACAACAAGCTTTTGAAGCTCTCAAATCGAAGCTCACACAAGCACCATTGCTGCAACTTCCTGATTTTGAGAAGACCTTCGAGCTTGAGTGTGATGCAAGCGGGATTGGCATTGGAGGAGTGCTCATACAAGGAGGTAAACCTGTTGCTTTCTTTAGTGAAAAATTGAATGGTCCTTCACTGAATTATTCTACATATGACAAAGAACTTTATGCTTTAGTGCGAGTTTTACAAACTTGGCAACATTATCTGTGGTCTAAAGAATTTGTCATACATTCAGATCATGAATCTTTGAAGTACCTTAAAGGGCAAACTAATTTGAACAAACGTCATGCTAAATGGATTGAGTTCATAGAGTCATTTCCTTACATCATTAAACATAAGAAAGGGAAAGACAATGTGATTGTCGATGTTTTATCTAGACGTTATACCATGCTGTCCCAACTTTCTCATAAAATCTTTGGCTTAGAGACCATAAAGGGATTATATATACTGATTTGGACTTCAAAGATACTTTTGCAAATTTTAGAGAGGGAAGAACGTGGCAAAAATTTCTGCTGCGTGAAGGCCTTCTCTACCGTGCTAACAAGCTGTGTGTTCCAGCTAGCTCCGTTCATCTTTTGCTGTTGCAGGAGGCGCATGACGGTGGTTTGATGGGACATTTTGGTGTTAAAAAGACAGAGGACGTGCTGGCCGCTCACTTCTTTTGGCCACGGATGCGGCGTGATGTGGAGCGCTACGTCTCGCGTTGCTCCACATGCAACAAAGCTAAGTCTCGACTTAATCCACCTGGTCTTTATATTCCTCTGCCTGTTCCTCGTGCACCTTGGGAGGATATTTCTATAGACTTTGTTTTAGGATTGCCTAGAACAAAGAGGGGGAGGGATAGTGTCTTTGTGGTTGTTGATCGTTTCTTAAAAATGGCACATTTTATACCCTATCACAAGACCGACAATGCTTCACATGTTGCTGGTTTGTTCTTTAATGAGGTTGTGCGTTTGCATGGTGTACCAAATACTATTGTTTCTGATAGGGATGCTAAGTTTTTGAGCCATTTTTGGAGAACTTTATGGTATAAATTGGGAACAAAGTTGCTGTTTTCTACTACTTGTCATCCACAAACTGATGGGCAAACGGAGGTAGTTAATCGTACCTTGTCTACTATGTTGTGGGCTGTTTTGAAAGATAATTTGCGGTTGTGGGAGGAGTGTTTGCCACATATTGAGTTTGCCTATAACAGATCTATTCACTCCACAACCAAGTTAAGTCCGTTTATGGTAGTATATGGTTTCAATCCTCGTGCTTCAATTAATTTGCTACCGTTACCACCTTCTGAAATTGTGAACTTAGATGCTACACAACGCTCTGAATTTATTCTTAAGTTGCATGACACTACTAAGTTGCAAATTGAAAAAATGAATGAAAAAGTATCGAATTGCTGCTAGTAAAGGAAGGAAGGAGGTAAAATTGGAACCCGGTGATTTGGTATGGGTTCATTTGCGAAAAGATAGGTTTCTGAATTTGCGAAAGTCCAAGCTCATGCCACGTGCCGCTGGACCTTTTAAGGTTCTTGAGAAGATAAATGACAATGCATATAAACTTGAGTTGCCCCCCGAGTTTGGGGTTAGTCCCACATTTAACATTTCAGATTTGAAGCCATACTTGGGTGAGGAAGATTAGCTTGAGTCGAGGATGACTCCAATTCAAGAGGGGGAGGATGATGAGGACATCTCTCCTTTGCATACAATGCAAGGACCGATCACTAGAGCACGTGCGCGACAGTTGGATCTCCAGGTATGTTCTAACCTTGTCAATTATTTTTCAGAACTTACGCTTGGTTCCATGCATGTGTTATTGATTAGGAACAATGGAGAGGACCAGCAAGGACTTGGAGAAGGCCAAGGACTCAAGGAGGAGGAGCTAGGACGTCCACACCAAGGAGGAGTCCACGTCCAACTCGACTTCGACTCCACTTCGGATTCCAGAACCTTACTTCACCAAAACTGACGCCCTGGCCACATACGGAGTCAGATTTGGACGTTCTATATATGGTTGGAACCCGAATTTCATAAAGCTTCCAATGGCACCAGTCCCACCTCAAAATTTCTTCTGAGTCGATGGGAATCATTGATACAAGTGGGCATCCAGAATCTGACAGGGTGCTGTGTCACCATCTTTTGGGCCGTTGGCCCGTGTACCGTGTTGAAGCCCGTTAGGGTTGCGTCCAGGGGACTTGCACGCTGCTAACTCCCTTTTATTCAGTAGCCATCGCCACCTTAGGGTTTGGGTTTTGCTTAGATTCATTCTGTCATCAAATAGTGTCGCCATTCATCGGTTTGTGAGACCCCATCTCGTAATCAAGTCTGTTTGGTTGCATCTCCTGTTCTTGCTTGTGTTCTTGATTGCGCTTACAGGGATAAGCCTTTGTGGCGAGGTCATTCGTGTGACACAGGTGATAACCAATGGAGCAGTGGTGTAGTGATTGCGGGGTTCTGTTCGTTCGGAGCCTTGGATCATCAACGTCAAGTTCTCCACCAATCAAGTTTACCGTACCTCTCAGAAGATCGGGACTCAACCTCCTATCACTAGACATGTGCAGAATCTCCGCACATCTCCGGAGTCTCCGGAGGATGTGTTCGGAGTCTCCAAAGAATTCTTCGAAGTCTCCGAAACTTAACCTTGTAATGGCTAGTTTTGGGGGAAGGGGTATAAATACCCCTCACCCCCTTCATTTACCTCTCTCTAACCTAACTCGCTGCACTCTCCCACTGAGCATTCAAGAGGCCCTCTTTACTCCCCCCTTTTGATTCCAAGTGAGATTTTGTGAGGGGATTGAAGGCAAATTGAGGTGAGAGCAAGTGAAAGTGTTAGTGGGCTGATTTCCCATCTCTTGAGCACTTCGTTCTTCGTCAAGCCATTGGATTTCGTGTTTGTTACTCTTGGAGCTTCAAGTTCCTAGCCAGCTAGGCGTTGCCTATCGAGCACCCAAGCTTGTGGTGTGCCCCGGGATGTTTGTACAACCTCCATGTTCTAGTAAGTGACCTTAACAACCTTGGGGCTGCTAAGGGGAGGCTTCATAGCTCAAGAAGTAAGTGTTCTTCTTGGGTGCCTCAATAGAGATGTTGGTTCCCTGTGCGAAACTGAATTTCGGAAAACAAATCCTCTCATGTCTTAATGTTCATAATTTGTGATTTGTTGAAGTTCTTGTTCCTCACTAGAATTCTAGGGTTTGCTCTCGATCTACTTGTTGGAAAGGCTTTGATTGCAGGCAGTGGAGGCAAAGGGGTCGAAACAAGCCTTCAAACCATGTAAATTCCTTCGATCTACTTTTGGTTGAGGTTTGATTGGTTGAGTTTTCATTTCTTCGGAGTGTCCAGACATTTCTTCGGAATCTCTGGAAGTTGTGGAGATCCGAACAAATATCCGAAAACTCCAAAGATTACTGATAAATTTGTTTTAAGTGTTGTACACTTTCAGTTTTGACTATTCACCCACCTCTAGTCGACATCTAGATCTTTTCAATTGGTATCAGAGATTTCGTCTCCGGATTAAAGCTTAACCGCTTGGAGAATCGACATGTCGACCATACAAGAGGGAGATCCAACCGCCAAGGTTCATGATGAGCTAAAAGAGCAAAATGTTGACAACAAGAAGAAGGAGAAGGGAGAAGTAGAATCATTTGACGAGGACTGCGACTACAACATAGAATTAGTAAAGGTAACCAAAAATGGAAGTACCAAAATGTGGCAGAACCAACCTGAATTACACCGGCTCAAGTACACGAGTCCACTCTTGAGGGCTCTAACGTAGTTCAAACGGTATAATCCCTTGGCCTGTCGGGTAACGTCCCGATAAACCACCGGATGCAGGATCAAACAAGGTACCTCGCATAAAGGCGAGTCCAGAGGTACAAATGCCATCATATTTTACACCACAGGCAGTTATATTACATGAGTGTTTAAAAGTAACATCAGTTGCCAACTGATGGAAATTATTACAAATAGTTCTAAGTTTCAAGTCATGCAGCGGAGTTTAAAGCACGGGCACTGTACACGTCGCCAGTTCAGATTTCATGCTAGCCTTGGCATGATATCACTCGGAAGGATCTGTGTTGGCCAGGGACGGGTCCCACTCCACGGACCAACCATCGGGCTGAGGGTAGGGCCACGGCATAGGTAGAGCAGAGTTATCATATTCACAAGGCAAGACTGAGTATTCTAATACTCAGCAAGGCTTACCCATTCATGATATACTTAGCCATGTAACTAGACTTATGAAGGCTTTAATGGTTGTGGGTAAAATTTTCAGCTGAAAAGCAACAAAGAGTAGATCCTTAATTTCAAATTTTAGCTTTCAAGTTCTAGGTAATTAATCATTCTAGATAAGCACCTAGAACTATTCAAGCATGGTAGAATCTTTGACCAAACATCATCTTTGATAACCATATAATTGCTCTTGTTACTCTATGTGGTAAAGGGATCAAGCAGTCTCAATCTCCGCGAGAAACGGACGATTCCTGAATCGAATTTCAGCCTTGCAAGGGTAAACCTAACTCACACGCTTGGAACGTCCAGGGATTGTTCCGAAGCAACCATTTGCCTTTCATTCTGACTCGTGGATCAAATCCACCACAAGCGACTGCAGGACCATACGCACATCCAATGTGCAGGACGTACGTCTGTAGTGCGACTACACGCCCGTACTCCTGGTTGCCCGGCAACACGTATTCCCACACGTCGAATCAAGTAACAGGAAAAACCAAATACGAGTGGTGGGAGGTATGTCCACTCCTCGGGCCGATTGGTTACTAGGCTTACCGCTTACCATATTTCGCGGCATGTGGCTAGTACTTTCAAACGCTTAACCACCGCTACCACACACTGCGACCTTATCAAATTCAACAACACAGACGGGGTATCATCTCAACCATGATACCTCACATAAATCCCGTCCGTCATCCTTATAGTGATTTACAGGAATGTAAACATTGCAACTCCTATATCGCACGAGTGATAGGAAATCACCCGACTTCTACCGGTCCTATTAGCAGAGCGGCTATTCGAACTCAAGTGCTAGTATTCAATACATTGGTTCCTAGGATAATGTAACTAGGGTTTCTCACACAATTCCTATGAACGTAATGCATAGATAGATATAAATAATATAGGTTGCAGTGTAACTAAAGTAGGGGTTATGTCCGGGGCTTGCCTTCTTGCGTGGGGTTGGGGACAGTAATTTCAAAGTTTTCTGAACTTTGGTTCGGAGCTTCAGTTAGATCTTCGATGGCGTTCCCGGGGTCTTTAGCTGATTCCACTCCTTGTTCCGGGATTAGTTCGTAGTCACCGTCGGCGAGAGTAGTCGAGTCTACATGATATGCAAAGTTATAATTTAAGAAATGCATATACTTTATTTTATTTCACGATAAAGTTGCAATCCAACGAAAATATAATTTACTTATTACATATAGCATTTATTTTTCTACTGGGTAGTCATTTATCGGGTGTACATTAACTTAGTTAGCGTCATTAAGTAACATGTCCAAATAAATTATTATAGCATTGGGTTGAAATTTCTATCAATTATGGATTAGGTTATATTCAGGTTATTGTCAATTTATTAGGATTTTGCTTTTATGGAATTATGCTTATGAGGATAGTTAATAATAAAGCTAACTTATTTAGATAGTATTTAGATCTATATATACATGTAAGACTTTATCCTAGCTTTTGTATATGGGTTACACCACTCAATCCCAAAATTTTCCAAATAATCTCATGATTTTTGAGTATTTAGAACTGCACATATTAAATGCATTAACTCATTTAAGCTTTAATCAAGTTTAAATTTAAACATTACAAAAGTATTATATAAACAGTGGGTTAAATATTTTTCATAAGTCGTACATGTCAAAGCAAAACTAATACAATTGAGTTTACATTTTTATCATTTTTCTGCTATTTATTATGCATTTTATTAACCTACAATTACTTAAACTTGGTATTTAAATTAGAGCACAAACTATTCAGAATTTGAAAGTCAATCTATAAAGAAAATTGTAGATCTTAAAATGTGGATTCCAACAAATTTTAGTTTGCATTTTTATGATTTTTCCTTGAATTGATATGGGATTTCAAATTTTGCAGCAAAAATAACACAAAGGGGTCCTGGTGGTACTATTCATCTGAGTCATGGCTTCGCAGATAACCCCCTGGGCTTTTGGTTTCTTTTAACGCGAGGTCCTTGCCGGTCAAGACGGTGGCCGTGGTGTTTGACTGGCGTGTTCTCGCTGGCGATGAGGGTTTGGCCGAGGGGAAATGGGTTCTACATGATCTACAGGACCTGCTGTTCATAAGGGTAGGTGATGTGCATCAGGACAAGCGACGGAGCATGGCCGGCGGCGATGGATTGTGGCGGTCGTGTCGGGGTGCTCGCGGTCCCAGCGAGGGGCCGGCGAACACGGACCACTAGGGCACGCATGAGCATCACAGGAGTGTGGGGATGCTTTCCCCGTGCCTAATTTGGTCGGAGAAAGGGCGGAGGGTGGTGCTCGACGGTGGGGTGGACGTCGAGTTCTTACCGGTGGCGATGGCGGCTGGTGTTCTGTGGGCTAGGGGGACGGAGGGTGGCGGGGAAGTAGTCGAGGAGCTTCTGCACGTTGGTGTGGTGCTGATGGTGCCTTTGGCGGGGATGGAACGGCTCTGTACCGGCGGGTCGACAGGAAGCCGAGCGGCGGCGGAGCGGGAAGCTCACCGGCGTTGTGGGAGATGATGCTCTGATGGTCTTGGGCGATGAGGAAAAGATCGGGGAGCTTCAGGGCGATGTGGGGAAGCTGGAAGTAGGGTCAATTGGGGTCGAGGTGGATCGGGAAGGGGTGTTCCACGGCGAGCAGAAAACGGCGGCGGATGGTGATCGCCGGCAGTGATGCTCCGGCTGAAATTGGATTGCAGCTAGTAGATGGGGAGCACGAGTAGAGGTTGGGGAAGCCTACTAAGGGGTCGGTGGAGGCAATGGGGGGCCGATGGCTGCTGCCCACGGCAGCCAGTACTTCACCGGATAGGAGGAGCGGGCGGCGGCGGTGATCAGGGGTTCGGAGTGCTGTGTAGGAGGAAGAAAGAGCTCAATTGAATTGGGTAGACGCTGAAAAAGCCTAAGGGCAAGAGGTTAGAGGCCAGGAGAGGGCGCTTGGCCCGTGCCACGGCGGCGGCGAGGTGTCGATCGGCCATGAGTTCAAGGGGGCCGTGGCACCCGCGGAGGAGGGCGTCAGGGAAGAGGAGCAGGCTTGGGGAAGGAGGGCAACGACGCGTTGAAGGAGGGGAAGCAGGAGGTGGAGCGGCAGCGGCGGCACAGTGGCGACGGTGAGGTGCACTGCACCGGCGGTAGTGAGGAGCAGGGCAGGGGAGGCAGGAGAACAGAGGGGGCTCAGAGGAAGAAGAAGGAGGGGAAAGTCCGAGGGGCTCATTTGGAAAATTAAAAAGATCTAAGGACTTCCCTGTAAAATAAAATTTCCCGTTGATCTAAAGGTTTAATGAGAAGATGCCCAAAATGAAAGTTGTAGAGTTTTTCAAACTCTACAATATTGTTTTAGGGATCAAGTTCAAAAACTCAAAGTGTATAGCTTTACATGTTAAATTTTGAACAAAAGTAGAATTTGAATTACTTTTGTCCTTACCAAGATGGATTTGATGTAATTTTGGATACATTTGTAAGTTTTCATGGGATGTCATGATGACTTGTATTCTTGCATTTTAGCCCTTAAGTAAACTCTATAAGTTACTCTTATACTTCAATAATTTGCATAAGAGGACCCATATTTTTGCATTAATTATATTTAGGTCCCTGCTTTCACATAAAGACCTATTTTTCTTAGGATTTAATTTATCTATTGCATTTTCTTTCCTATGGTGATATAAATTTGACACCTAGTGTTATATTTTTCCTAGGTTTTGATGCTATCTCCCATTTTTCCCAATTAACACTTAAGGATCTATACTTTACAGAATTACGATTACACTCCTTTTCCTTTGTGCTGTACACATACACCATAGCAAACATACACTTTTCACGCTAAAACCTAGTGTCTATATTTCTAATTACCTGAATGTCACACAAAACCATCACTAAAATCCCTTTCAATTATGGTCTCTTAAATGAGTCTTCTCAAATCGCATCGGTTAACCTAGGGAAGCCCCCTCGCTTTGACAGGATGGGGTACTCCTCATGGCGGCACTCGATGCGTGTGTATTTGATTGGGGTCAATCCATAACTTTGGAAGATTGTGTGTGTAGGTGTCAACATTCTTGAGGAAGATGAACCCATTACTCTGAATAGTTTGTGATTCAGTGCAACATGCAAGCCGCTTCCATACTTCTTAGCTCATTGAGTCCGGAAGAGTTTGATAAGGTGCCTCCATACTCCTTAGCTCATTGAGTCCGGAAGAGTTTGATAAAGTTGATGGAATGGACTCAGTTAAGCAAATATGGGACACACTTCAAGTCAACCATAAAGGCACAAGAAATGTGCGTGAAGGAAGGATTCGTGCACTTGAAGGAGAGCTCAACCGGTTCATCATCTATGAAAATGAGACACCACAAGAACTGTTCAACCGATTGAACAAGATTGTGCACAAGATTAGAGCACTTGGTTGTGACAAGTGGAGTGACAAGAATGTGGTTGACAAGATCTTAACCGCTACATGGCTAGAGATGTCAACTTGCCCACCTTGATAAGGGAGAAAAGAGGCTTCAAGAGATTTATTCACGTGGATATCATTGGAAGAATAAAGCAACACCTCACCACCATGAATGAAGCTAAGATATCACAAGAACTATCAAGAATTCATGAGCAAATGGAAAAGAATAATGGTGTGGCTCTCAAATCAAGCTTGGAAAAAGGGAAAAGCATTTTGTCGGTGTTTTACCGCCTGCCCACCGAGGGGTATACCCGAGGTGGTAAGTTTTAGGTAGGGTAACGCCGAGATCAGGAACTCGAAGGTGCAAGCAACACAAGGTTTAGACAGGTTCGGGCCGCTATGTGCATAATACCCTACATCCTGTTTGGTGGTTTGTATTGTCTTGGGTGTTGATGTTGTGTTTTGAGGGGGTGCCTGCCCGCCCTTATATATCCGGGAGGATAGGGTTACATGAATCCTAGTCTGACACTAGCTTAGGAACCGTATTCGAGTACAACTCGAGTAGCTTCCTTCTGTATCGGCTAGTCCTACTTCGCATTTGAGTAGAGTACAACATAGATAAGGTATAGGACATGTACGCAGTCCCTGGTCTGACAAGCCCCCGAGCTCTTCGTAACTGAGTACTGCAGGCTCCTCGAGTACTTCCGAAATAGTCTTCGGCTTCTTTTGAAGCTCCGTCTTGAAGTTCTTCTTCGAGTACTTCCTCGGCTGCATCGAAGCTATGAGGTGCTCATGCCCCGAATTACTTCTTTGGTACGGTGTGCGATCAAAAATCGCACTCCATATGGAGTAGCCCCCGAGCCTTAGGTTGAATCGAAGAATCAGGCTGAGGGTCACATTAGTCTTGAATTTTCCTTACTCACTTTTCGAATATATTCGAAAAATAAGTAGTCGATGCCACGTATCCCGCAGCCCCCGAACCTTGAATCCAAATCTCTCAGGTTTGGAAAAAATGATCCAATAGTCGTGGCATGCAGTGAAAAAATGTTCCCTTGGGAAATAATTGGTGTGATGGTACTGATGATGGAAGTTAGATTTAGATTTCAAAAAACCCTATTTTTCAGGACAATTAACACTGAAAAAATGGTTAATCGAATAATTTATCTAAAAATCCACCAAATGACCCCTCGGCTTCCGAATATTTCCTGTGACGACTCTTCAACTTCGGAACAGTAAACCTGTATCCGGCTGCTGGTTTTTTAACCTCGCGGTAACTTAGGGTAAAATCCGTGCTTCCAATCTTAAATCTGCCGAGAAATTTCTGAATCCCCAATCAGATCCGGGCTCCGCCTTCACCCCCCTTGACAAGCCCCAAACTAGCCGAATCTCTCTACCCCATCTCTGCAGCCCCTGAGCAACTTGTGGCAATCAGATCTGGAAATGGCGCCCAAGAGATCCAACGAGAAGAATGGGAAGGGGAAGGATTCGCAGCCGCCTTCTGGGGAGTGGACTTACAGTAGGTGCTCCAATAACGAACTCCTGAATCTTGTTTCTGAGGGTTTGCTTTAGGAGAAAATTCTTGTCAACTGGCGCCCTTCTTTTCGCCAACTTCTTCCCATGAAAAATGTAGATGAAATCATCTCATTCTATCATTTCGCTGAACAGGGTTTGGCTCTCCCCACTTGTTCTTTCTTCCGTGGCCTTCTTTATTCCTACGGGCTTGAGCTCCATCACCTCAACCCAAACTCAATCTGCCACATTGCTATTTTCATCCACTTTTGCGAAGCTTTCCTTGGAATTGAACCCCATTGGGATCTTTTCCGCTATCTTTTCCGGGTAAAGCCGCAACCCACCTCCAAAAATCCATCCATTATAGGGGGCGCCGGCATCCAGCTTAGGCAACAAGCCGGCGACAGATACCTTTCCTACAAATTCCTCTCCAATTTTCCTAGATGGAAAAGCCATTTGTTCTACATCAGAAACCATGTCCCCCAACTCCCTGAAAGATCGGGTAAGCCGCCTGTCATGAGGCCGAAGTGGAACACCGAACTCTCCAAAGGGGATATGGATCAAGTCAATGAGCTACTAGCCATCATAGCAGCCCATAAAGAAATAGGAGTGACCGGCGCGTCCGTAATGTTTTCATTCTTCAAACGCTGCATCCAGCCAATCCAACAGCGCCATACGCTAGGCTTTGAGTACATGGGCCCTGAAGATCCATCTCGAATGTGCGCAGAAGAGTTGTCCGATGATGCCACGCTCTTCCGGGTCAAGCGGGTGCTGCTGGACGTCAACACGGTGCTCTACATCCTGGAGTTGTTTTCTGCACAAAATCCTCCAAAGCCGGTAAGTGTTCGACTACTTTGGAATAATTTCTGTTGTTCTGTAACCACTGACTAAGAATTCTCTGCAGGGACACACAGCGTTGTACCGGAGTTATCCACCACAATCAGACATCCCCCGACCGGACCACCTTCTTCCCAGCGCCGCGGCTGAAGCGAAAAAAGCTCAAGCATCTGATGCTCCCTGGCAGAGAGGGCAACCGAAGGGAAGGCGAACAAGAACAACTCCCCCGGATCATCTGTTGAGTTGGTAGAAGCCTTGCCATTTGTCCCTCGGGGTTGTCGGGTGGTTCGCAAACGCAAAGCGTGTGTAGTCGAACCCACCAGGTAAGGAGCCGCTGTCTTGTAGAATTGTCAAATCTTGTAGTTGTTGAGTGCTTACGTTGTCTGTTTTGCAGTCCTTCTGCTTCTCCTCCTGACCCCAAACACCAAAAGGTGGTCGGGGCCAAATTTGCTGGGGATGATGTTCCAGCAGGTGGTTCCGCAGAAACTGCTGGGACGGACCCGTCGACTACATCAGCAGGGGTTGTAACTGTTGCCGTGGCGGGTACCTCGCCATCGGCTGGTGTGACCCCGCCACTGGCAACGAGTACCGTGGTTATAAAACCACGAGCACTGAGACTGAAGAAATCTGGCATGAAGAAATCATCTCTATAAGTGCAGCTCCTTGTTCATAATGTATCTTCTGTTCTTTTTTGACTTGTTTGATGATATAACTAATTCTGCTTCATTAGGACTGCGTCTGCATTAGGGTTTAAGCCAAAGCCTATCTCAGCTACTCCAGCCCCCGAGCCGCCAGCCCCCAAGGAGAAAACGACGCTGCCCGACCCACCACCTCCCGAGCCCCAGCAACCTGAAGCCAGCACCGGTGGTGATGAACAAGTCGAGGCCACTAATGCCACTCCTGTGGATGGCACAAGTAAGTGTCTGACCGCTCACGGCTAACTGCTTAGACCACAGACTTCATGCACTGAACGCGTTGTTGACTTGCAGGTGCCCCACAGCCATCAACTGAGGAAGCTACGGGTACCTCAAGCAACCCTGGAGATCTGTCCGGGAGAGGATACAAGAACATCATCAGCAATGATCTTTTGGATGATCCCCTCCTGACGATTGACAACATGCGATATTTCCAGAAGATCTGCAAAGAGATGTACAAATTTACCCTGGTAAGGCATGACTGCTCTTCTACCATTATGCTTTGTCGAATTGCTTGTCCTCTTAGACTCCCCCTTATACAAGATGTGGCCAA
Source organism: Panicum hallii (assembly GCF_002211085.1). NCBI lineage: Eukaryota > Viridiplantae > Streptophyta > Magnoliopsida > Poales > Poaceae > Panicum > Panicum hallii. The sequence continues at coordinate 42,026,921 of NC_038042.1, forward strand.
ACGCTCCCAAGAGAAATCTGAGAAACTGAAAGCAATCGAGCGGCCTCCGGGAACTCCAAGCGAAGGATCAACGCATATCAGAAGAACACCGAAAGAACATATATCTTCAGAGAGAGCTCGACAAGCTGAAGTAGGAGCGGACACGAGAAACATGGCTTCTCAAGAACGATCTCCGCAATCTTGAGAAGTCCAACTCCAAGCTCCAAGAATAGCTCAAGGAGCAAAAAAAGGCGCACCAAGGCAAGCCCTTTCCTCGCTCGAGTACTTTCTCTTAGCAGTTTGTCTTGAGTTTTGAAAACTGTCTTCACCGTAGAGCTTAGGAAACTCTTAACATATAAAGAAGAGTTGCTTACTGACATAAAGAATATGCTGTATCGCCGTACAGATGATGTCGAGAGGCTGCAGAAGGTGATCGCCGATACTGAACAACAGTTCGTCGACTTCCTTCAGCAGATCAAGACGCTGGGCGAAGAAAAGGAGCAGCACCAGAAGGAACTGGAGGACCTAAGGGGGGCCGCCCAACAGCTTGTTGACATGGTGGATCCGCAGGAAGGCAGCAAAGCAGACGGGCGATCCCTGCTGGAGCGACTCCTCGGAGCACCGCAGAAAGTCCTCAATTTCATCGCCGAAGCCCCCACCACATGTGTTAGCCACGCCCTAGGTTTTGTGAAGTCCTTTTGGCCTCAGGCTCGACTAGAGGTATTCACGTAGGGTGCGGCTGCAGACTGCTCTGAAGAGCAGTTCAGCGAGTACCTCCTAGAAGCCCAGCCTGTAGCTGAAAAAATAGTAGAGTGTAATACAGGATTGAGATATTGTAAAAACAAGTACTCTTCTCCTTGTAATATATCTGTCATTGACGTCTATACTCATCATTGCCTTACGATTGCTGGATTGCCATCCATGTTTATAGGTAACTAGTAGACACTACCCCGGGTGCAGTGACCCTTGGAGTAGTCGAAATAGCTCCTCATGTGAGCCCGTCCAACAAGTTATATAGAATCCGATCGAGCGAATCTATCCTGTTAGGAAAAAACGCGATCATCATCGCAATGACTATCATGCTCATGGCAAGAAGTCAAAACTACCCTGAGTGCAGTGACTCTGGGAGTAGTTGATACAGCTCCTCATGTGAGCCCGTCCAACAAGTTAGATAGAATCCGATCGAGCGGTTCTAACCTGTTAGGGAAAAACGCGATCATCATTGCAACGACTGTCAATGCTCATGGCAAGAAGTTAATTCATATAAAACATGAACGTGGCTATAGCCTCCGTATTATAATAGAAAATTTACATTCCGGATTCTGTGGCACGTAGCCTCCAAATTGAATCGGAAGAAAACCGCCTAGGCGCTCAGATAACAGCTATCCCTGCACGTCCTCCAGGAATTTGGGATGTCTTGGCCCTCGGGGTATTGTAGTCGATAAGACCCCGGTCTTGTAATCTGCTTGACGATGAACGGTCCTTCCCATCTCGAGTTGAGCTTGTGTAAGCCAGACTCATCTTGGATGCGGCGTAGGATCAAATCGCCTATACTGAACGACCATTCACTGATGTTGCGGTCATGATATCGTCGTATCCCCTGTAGGTATCGTGCTAACTGAACAAGAGTGGTGCAGCGAGCCTTTTTGACAGACTCAAGCTCTAGCTGCCTTGCTTCGTCCGCCTCGCCTTCATTGTACATTTCAACCCTTAGGGATTTCCACATGATGTCAGTTGGTAAGATTTCTTCAGAGCCGTAGACAAGAAAGAATGGTGTTTGTCCTGTGGCTTTGGACGGCTAAGTCCTGAGCCCCCAGATGACATGTGGCAACTCGTGTATCCACTTTCCTCCCTTCTTGCTATTTTCATCATAGAGTCTTTTCTTGAGGCCCTCGATTATCATGCCGTTCGCCCTCTCAACTTGACCATTGGCCCTTGGGTGTGCAACGGAGACGTATTTGACTTCGATGCACGCATTTTCACAGAACTCCCAGAACTGGTTAGCCGTGAAATTTGATCCCAAGTCCATGATGATGATGTTCGGGAAGCCGAAGCGATGCAGGATGTCGGAGATAAAATCAACGACTCTGTCTGGTGTGAGCTTGGTTATCGGCTTGTACTCGATCCACTTGGTAAACTTGTCGATTGCTACCAATACGTGGGTGAAACCACCTGGCGCCGTTGTAAATGGCCCAATCATATCAAGGCTCCAACAGGCAAACGGCCAGGATGGCGGTATGGTGATAAGATTGTGGGCTGGGACATGAGATTTCTTGCCAAAGAATTGGCAATTCTACCATCACCGCACCAAGTCCTCAGCATCTGACACTGCGGTGGGCCACCAAAAACCAGCTCTGTATGCTTTCCCAACTAGGGTTCTTGAAGCTACGTGGTTGCCGCATACACCCTCATGTATCTCCTGCAGTATGTCGTAGCCGTCTTCTCCCGTGACGCATTTCATGAGTACACCTGATCGTGCACCACACCGATAGAGTTTATTGTCGACTAGGACAAAACCTTTACTTCTGCGCATGACACGAGCTGCCACTGCGCTTCTTGCGTTCATCCCCACTGGTAGTCTTTGGTCCCAGATGAAGTCAATATAAGTTTCTCTCCAGTCCTCTCCAAACATCATAACCTCCTGATCAGGATTTTGAAGGCCAGAATCAGTGGTTATCTATAGTAAGGACTTGATGGATGGCTGCTTTAGCTCCTGGACGAAAACTCCTGCTGAAACTTGTGCACGGGTGGATCCTAGCTTGGATAGTATGTCTGCGCCAACATTGTGTTCCTGTATCACATGATGAACCTCCAGTCCGAAAAATTTATTTTCCAGCTTGTGCACTTCTACGGGCGCTAGCCGATGTAGCGCCCTGGATGCGGTAGAGAAGAGCGGCCGGTCGGAGCAGGTGGAGGCTGGCGTCCGTGGCGTGCGCGAGAAAGCTCTGGAAACCATAGCTGCCAAGCTCGTAGTTGAACCGCCAGATCAATCTCTACCCAAGATCCAACGGTCGAGAAAATGTGTCGACGTGGCCCAATAGAATTGCACGGTTTGAGCTCAGGTTTCGTGTTTTGAGATGAGATGGCTGCAACCGAAGCACAGGAGGATTGGATGGGGATCCGTCCTTCGGAGCACAGCGAGGAGTATTTCAGTTGGCACTCGGCGAGAGCTCTCTTGTTTATGAGTTGTTGCATTAATCATTTATTAGGCTTTAGTCTGGTATATATTTCGTGCGGACGCTCGGTTTCAGATAAATTTGGACGCTTGATTTTACCTTTTCATGCATAAGAAATTTATATATTATTTTCTCCATCCCAAATTATATATTATTTTGACTATGTAGCTTTTAATATGCAGGTACGATCTATAATTTCGAATGGATAGAATAATAAGAAAATTTCTTACCGGACGTTTTCGACGTTTCAACTTTTATAATGCCAACAATGCATCACCAGCTGGTTCATCATCCATCCATCACCGCCACCGTCAAGCCAGCCAACTGACCACCTCCCAAGACCTTACCTCACCGTGGAGAAATCCAGACTCTGGCAGCATTCAGGCTGACATCGAGCATAAGTTACCCATTTGTAGGTGATCGAGAAATAGAAAGCGTCTAGTTATATCTATATGACCAATTTCAAGCACTTAGCGAAGTGAGCGTAGCTCAATTGGTAAGATTTTTATGATGGAACCTGCCCACCTGGATTCAAGTCCTCGCCTCGGCATGAGCACTCGCATTTTTTGGATTTATTGGTAGGTGACGTGCCCGTTGGTAGTGAGGCGTCTGTGGTGACTTCATTAATCTTGAGGATGAGCCGGCTTAGTCTCTCGAAAATGCTCGTAGAGATAGAGTTACGTACGTGGCATTTTCTCTTTTAATACATACAGTCGGTAGGGGCACCAATCTTGTGTCTCTCAGAAACAGCCAACAGGGGAATCGTCAAATTGAACAATTACTAGCTTAACCAAGAGAGAGAAAAGGAGTGTTGAGCCTTGCTATATGTAAATTATAGCATACAATAAACTTCATGGTCAAGAGACCTAATGCATATTTAGTTGCCGAGCAAGCCTCGCCTCGCTAAGATTGAGCAAGCCTTCAGTACAGGCTGGTTGATTTTAAAATAGCCACCGCCGGTATTCCCACCTAAGTTGCATTTTAAGGCGTCACAACCACAAATCAACGATCTTATTTTCAGGGAGGCAAAATCCTACATCACACGGTTAATACATGCAATTGGGCTAAAACCACGATCAAAAACCACCTACTTAGCTAATATAGGCTTCGAAGTGCGTCGTGCTCAGTATAAAGGTGAAAATATAGCATAACTACAAATAATTACATCATATCCCTTACAAAAAAGGATAAAATTATGGTATAAACCATGGCCGAATTTGCTTGCCTGCGGAAGCAAGTAAAAACGTTTCCAGCACAGCGCCCGAGAGAGGTAGGCTTCCTCACCAACCAAAAATACAAGCTTCTCTCCAACCTTTTCCCCTAGGCAAGGCCATGCAGGACAACAAAAGACTACTTCACGATTTTCCCATATCTGCATTTAAAAGAATCTTGACAATATATGTTGTAAGCATTGCTGCTGGTAGGACCAGAAGATATCGAAATGATAAATATGGAAGTGGATGGGCAAAGACGAGAGTGGCAGAAGGTCACTTAAGTGATGAGGACAAAATGCAGCGCCTAGCAGCTGTAAGTTCGTCCGAAGCAGTACAATGTTTCTCACCATTTTATGGCTGGTCAGACTGGCCTTTAACCCTTTATGCAAGGAACACTAGCGATGACGTGAATTAACATATGAGCATATCACAAATGGTGGCGTTCTTTTTTTTGAATAAACAAAAAGCGGTAAGGAATAAGGAGTATTCAAGAACTGAATTGCACGATGAATTCTGAGGCTCATCCCCTTCAGATCAGTTTGCGAGGGCGTCCTAATGGAGTCATGGTGCATCTTCCTGCTACTCATCTTTATTCTAGGTCCAGTATGTAAGCCCATTTGACTCGAATTAACTTCCTTTACTGAAAATTGATTTATTTTTTTTGTTTCCAAGAGATGAAAATAGGAGTGAAGACAGAAGAGTACTGCAGTGCTATTCATCTGACTAGCTAGCTTGCTTGTCATGAACGTTGAGTTATGAACTTCCTTTTTTCCTCTTTCGGGGCAGTCAGGATACTAGCATCATGGCACGTTACTATACTTTTCAGGAGTACACTGTTATCTGATTACAACAGCTAAAGAATCTTATACTATAAATGTTTTAGGAGCATACCGAGGCCAACCATCATGTACGCCACTGTGCAGCTCTTACTGCCAAAAGATTTGACACCAGGTATGCAAATCGACAAGCTTTTTAGAGTTTTTATTGCTGCTATTGGGAAACTCTGAAGAGGCGATATGTCGGGCTGCAATACACGTGTGCTGCCCATGCCCTACTTCGTCCATCCCTCGTTGTTTGATTCAAATAGTCTGATTTTTCTTGGAGCTGAACTATTACAATTTTGATGATATGTTCATTTATCACCGTAGCCCTAGCCCAGTGTGGCAGTGTGACTCTACAATACGACCACCATTGCAGCCATTGGTCTAGGATTTTTCCTCTAAGCTCACTATCTCAGAAGCCTCGTCCCACCATGAAACTTAACCATAAGCGATCCAGCGGCAAAGGAAAGAATCATTGTGCTAGGCCTAAGTCATAAGGCAGTTAACAGTGCCTTGCTGCTGATTTTAGCTAGAGAAATATTATAAAATACCATTGCAAAGATCGTGGAGCTGCAAAATACAGTTGTAACGAAAATGGCCCGTTAGGCCATAATTATGATTTTGATGATTGAGCGACAACATAATCAATGGGACTAACAAGTTTGTGAGCTCAAGTTTGTAGAATTTCTAGGTCCCGTGGATGGAGTCCAATCCATATATAAGATGGTTCAATTCGCTGTTAAGTGTCCAAGTTGAACAAGGAGCAGCATGATTGCATGCGTCGGTTAAACCGACGGCATGAATTATTAATGGGTCGGTGCATTGGTAGTTGCATTGAAAATAAAGTGAAGAAAAAATCAGTAGCACCGGTTAAACTGACGGTGAAACAAGAGGCGTCGGTGCATTGGTACTGTAATTACTCAGTACCTATGTTTTACTCCAGAAGAGTATGGGCAAAGCTTGCTTAAGCACTGGTTGAACAGACGGTGCAAGAAGAAGGCATCGGTGCAAGTGTTGGTGCAATGACATCAGCAGAAGAGAGACGTTGGAGTTCAACGGCGAGCATGCAGACCCAGTGCGACGTTAACCGATGTTATAAAAGCATGTAACGGCTAGTAGAGCATCTCTAGCCTATATAAGGCCTCACCCCGGGTCATTTGAGGTTGTTGGAGTTCGTGAGAAGCTACTGAAACACTGAAGAAGTTCTCCAAACCATCCAAGTGCATATTGATAAAATTCTTAGGTTTAACACAAGCTTTGTGAGGTGTAGTGCTAGGCTAGCTCTAGAGAGAGAGTGAGAGCAAGGTGTTGTGACCTTGTGCTGGTTCTTGAGTGAACCTCAAGCTTGTACCTAGGTGGACGGGCCCCTTGGAGTCTTGGTGGCTCGTCGACAAGTCATCGATCCTCCAGCTTGGTGTGAAGCAGTGACGATGGCTTTGTGCGGGGGACATGGAGACCCCCATCCTTCGTGGATAAGCTCCTTAGTGGAAAACGGCATCGAGATGACCGGAGACTTGGCAAGAGCCTTGGTGAGCCTTTATGGCGAGTCAAGAAGAGTCCTAGAAGAGACTTGGTGACTGAAAAGCAATACTCTTAGTGAGTGCTTCAACAACAAGGACTAGAGGTGGCTTTGTGCCTACCGATACCATGGGATAAATCCGCGCATCAAGAGTTTGCTTCCCCTCATCCCCTCCTTTAAGCTTCCGCATTTCATATTGCAACTTGTGTACTTTTACATTCTTAGTGCAGTATCTTGCTAGGATTGGCTACAGGTTGCAAAACTCTTTGGGATGAGATTTTCACACTAGTTGAACCCTAGTTGCATATCTAAATAGCATGTTCTAGTTTATGTTTTGTGCAAACTAGCTTGAGCCATATGTTAAGATTTTAAGTTGGCCTAATTCACTCACTCCCTCTCTTAGGCTACGAGCACCTATTCCTTTCAAGTGGTATTAGAGCTACGGCTCACTTCTTTCACAAGGAAACGCCAATTCCGTTAGCAAATATTGAAAACCGGCTTATTGGAATGGTTAGGCTTCACCGCCTAGTGAGTTAGCCCGTTGAGGAAGGGATGGATACCTTAGGATTGGCTCCACGGTTCGATGGCACGAGCTTCCAACGATGGAAGGTTTTAATGCAAGCTTATCTCCAAGCACGAGGCCTAAATATTTGGAGAGTTGTGAGTGAAGGCATGAAAAATAAGGGTGACCAAGAAAGACAATATGATGTTATTGCTAAAAGTATAATATTGTCTTCCCTTAGTGATGATGTGTTCAATCGTGTTTTTGCTTTTGAAAATTCCTTTGAGCTATGGAAGTCTATCAATGAGAACCATGAGGGCCCAAAGGATGTGGCAAATGAAAGATATCATGTTCTTATTGATAAGCTTAATAGCTTTAAGCAATTTAATCATGAAGATGCATCATCCATGTACTCACGATTGTGTGTTTTTGTGAATGAGATTAATTCCCTAGATGTCAAGAAGATTGAAGAAATGGAACTCACTCGCAAGATCCTTCACTCTCTCTGAAGGCCGGACTATGATTTGGTGAACTCAATTCTCTATGAGAAAGAGCTCCCAACCATGACCCCAAATCAAGTCCTCAACAAGGTGATCGCCCGTGAGCTTCACAATGGCATCAAGCCAAGAGAGCCACCTTCTTCACCCACACATAGTGCCCTTGCAAGCAAGCAAGCCAAGATGTTGAAGAGTTGGACATCAAAGGAAGCTCAAGTAAAGAGGAAGAAGAGGATGCAGCCACAAGCTCCTCAAGCGATGAAAAAGAAGAGATGAACCCCAACCTTCTCAAGCAAACCAAGATCTTGAACAAGAGCTTGAAGAAGATCAACATGATGGGGTACATGGTCTTCCTCAAGGATGGGCATCATCATCAACTTATGAAGGTTGAGAGGATTAAGTACAAGAAGGAGTATCAAAAGAAGAGGGAGAAGAAGCCTAAGCATGAAGCTTTGGCTACATTTGGAGAATGGATGAGTGGTGGTGAAGAATCAAGTACAAGCTCAAGTGATGAGTCAACCAAGAAACCACCCGCATTAACATCGGTGCATCAACATCAAACATGTGCCTTCTTGCCGAAGGTATGGAAAGTGAAGGCGATATAAGTGATGATGACTCTGACACTCCCTCCTATGATGAGCTTCTTGACTTAATCCATGAGCAACAAATAGTTATGAAAAGACAAGCTAAAGAAATTAAACAACTTAATGCTCTAATGACCTTAATGCTTCTTTTGCTACAAATTATGATGATTTATTGTGCAAATTCAAATTTCTTAGCAAGGAGCATGAAGAGCTCAAATTAAAAATTGAGTGCATTAAGAATGAAACTAATGACTCTTTGGAAATGGAGAAATCTATCCTTTGTGCAATTCCTATCTCCAAGGTAGATGCTTCAACTTCTTGCAATGATTTTAATTGATGATTCTTGCTCTAACCCTTGCAAGAAGAAATGCTATGAGAATGTTGTTGTAGAATCTTGTGATGATCTCATTGCCAAGGAGAATGATGAGCTCAAGAAAGAAGTAGAAAGGCTCATGAAGGACTTGGCAAGATTGAAGGGCAAAAGCATTGTCCAACCTTCTCAAGATAACCGTGAAGACATGGTGAAGAAGGTTGAGAAGGGTGCAACAGTGACTTGCTTCAAGTGCCATCAAGAAGGCCACAAGTCCTATCAATGCACTCAACCGAAGAAGATGGTCCCAAATGAGAAGAACAAGAAGAGCTTCATCATCAAGAGTTCCCTCATCTACACCAAGCCCAACCGGAAGATCAAGAGCAAGAGCACCTCCTATGCCATCAAGAAGAAGGGCAATGGCAAGGTAGTTGCACACAAGGTTGGGAAGAAGGATTGGAGTTGGAACTGCTCCATTTGGGTGCCCAAGGAAGTCATCACCAACATGAAGGGGCTGCAAATGGTGTGGGTTGCCAAGGAGATTTGAAGCCCAAGAATCGACATCGGGGGATTTGGAGGCTTGGCTAACAAGATGATGTGAAGAATCAAACCAAGGAGCCAAGCTCACAACTTGGACATTCATTACCCAAGTCCCCCATAAGGTAATTGACGGGTCCAGGGACTCGGGGTCCCTAGCGGGCCCACTTCCTGCTGGCACTCTAGATGGCCTAAGACCACAAGTGGATCAAAAGTGCGCCCTCCTGGGCCATGACTTTCTCCAGGCCGTCCAGGCCCACGGTCCTGACCGGCCGGCCGTATGGCTAGAGCCTCAGCCCGCATCCCCGACCGAGGGGACGACCAAGGCCTAGGTCCATAATATGGTCCCGACATAAGACGCCAACCGAACTCCGCCACGCATGTGTCACTTTCCCTGACTGACGAGGTTGGGGCCGGCCGGGCCTCGCACACTGACCGTCCCCAGGGCTAGGTGCTGAGGATAAGGACGAACATGCTGGGGTCAACTTGCCGTACAGACCAACCACTCCCTCCACGGGGGTTACAGTCCCCTCGGTTGCCATAGTGGGGGACACTAATCCACTTGCCTATCCTCGCGAAGGGACAAGACGCAACGTCATCATGATGCGGCGGACACGCCTCCATCACAATGGAGTGACGGGGCATAGCGCCAGGGACAGAGCGTGACTACCGTACCATACTTATCATCGCACGCTCGTCCCCCCCCCCCCAACTGATGGAGCATGACGCATAGGGATAAGATAAGATGGCCACACCACGACGCAGGACTTGGACAGTGGTCATCAAAAGGCCCCGACTGACAGAGTTGGCGGTCCTGTCTGAGAAAGCTGGCGACTCCGACTGGTGAAGTGTGACACCCTTGGTGTAAAATAGAGCAAGCCAATAGGAAGAATGTTTGGTGTGGATTAAATTGTGTGAAAATTTAGCAAAGTTATGAAAATATGGGTATTTATGTAATTTTATGAAAGTACAAGTCCTTTTATGTAAATTAGTAGAAGTATAAAAGTAACATCCAAAGCTACTAAGGGTTAAAAGTGTAAAAAGGTGTAAGTCATCATGACATATCATAAATACTTGCTATTAGGTCCAAAGTTATAAGAAATTTACCTTAATAAGGACAAAACTTATTTAAGTTTGATTTGAGTGCAAAATGGTAAAATAAACCATTGTGCTTTAGGTTTTTGAACTTGAATCCTAAAGCAAAGTTGTAGGATTTGAAAAACTCTACAACCTCTATTTTGGTTATTTCCTCATTAGAGCTCTGGATCAGTGGGAAATTTTACTTCACAGTGAAGTCCCTGAGATTTTTGCAAATTCCAAAGAGGTCCTTCGGACCCCTTTCCCTCTTCTTCTTCCTTTGGCACATGCTCTGCTCCCCTGCTCTGCTTCTCTGCCGCCGGCCATCAGCGTCGCTCACCACCGCGCCAGCTCCTCCCCGGCGCCACCTCCTGCTGCCCTCGCCTCCACGCGTCGCCCCCAGCCCGAGCACCGCCCTAGCTCCTCCTCCCTGGCCCTCTCGCGCGCGTGCCACGCCGCCCCGCGGCTCTACCATCCACCACCTCGCCGCCGCAGCAGCCGCCCGTGCACGCCCCCTCGCGCCCCTCTTCTCTGGTTCAAGAGCAGCACTAGCTCCCTCTCTTCCCATTCCACTCGCTCTTTTGCTCTCCAATCGCCCAGAGCCCCGAACACCACTGCCGCCTCCTTCTTCTTCACCGGCGAGCCCCTGGTTGCCGCGGAGCTCCCACCTCGAGCCCCCCATTGTCCCGGACGACCACCTAGAAAGCTTCACCGCTCCACGCCGAAGCTCTACGACCCCACCCCGACACCAATCCTTCACCGGAGCCCGGTCGCCGACGTTCCCCTCCTCTCCAGTGAGCTCCTGTCGCCATCGAGCCCCTACCTCCACCCAATCCGACCACCCCAACAGCTTCCCCTCCTCCTGTTGCAGCTATTGGACCACAGCTTGGCCGTCTTCCTCGCCGGAAAGCCCCTCGCTGACGAGCTCCTCCATGTCGCCGCCTCGGCCGCCGCGGGAACCCCACCTCCGGTCATCCCCTCCCCTTCCTAAGACCCCCAGCAGGTGCGCCTTGAGCTCCTGATGCTCACTGACCACTCCTTCTCCACCCCCCGCCGCCCCCTCGCCGAAATTTGGCCGGCAACGCCCATGCCCTTCTTCCCCGACAAGCCAAGGGCCTATTTGAAAGGATTTCAAAAGTTCTAAGGGTCTTCCTGCAAGATTTCAGAACCCCCCCAATTCAAAAGCTGTGAACTTCAAAAATGTGTAGAAAATTCATAAAAATGTCAAATCATTTGGGTTTGAATCCTTGTGTTAAATACTACCACTTTTGTATTATGATCATGAGATGAAAATGTGTATTTTGTGCTGTGTTTAAATTAGTAGATAAGGGGTACTTTAATTAGATCTTTTGATCCATAGCAGTGCTGAAGCTCAAATTTGAAACATGGAATATATATGCCATAAGTAGAGTTGTGTAAAATTTGGAAGCCCATAACAGCCCTCTAGCTAGGATGTTTAGATAACTTTGCTTTATGTTAATAACAGTTTCATGATTGAATTCCAGAAGCACTTCTTCATGTTTTTAGCTGAAAATTTCACCTTAGCTTTGTTTTAGCATCTCTAATCCAAGATAAAAGTTTGAGAGTCAGAAACCTAATGTAGCTTCAACAATGAATTTAAGTTTAGATTCAAAGAAAATTCATGAACAATAGCTCTAGTTCATGAAAAATTATGAAAATATTTTGAGGTATTGTTCTTGAGTAGTGTAATATGTTCACCAATTTTCAACCTATGATCAGGTGTAGAACAACCAGAATAAATAGAACAGGATATAATAATGCTATATTCCTAATTAATCAAAGTAAGCCCATAATTAAATGATAACCTAGGGTTATTAAAGGTATTTAGCTAGGCAAATAAATAAAGTTATTAAGTGTAATTAGCTTAATTTTTTAAGATAACCAAACATGCTACCTCATGCAGTTAGTTAAATGTTTAGGGTAACCAACCATGTTGCTTAATGTAACTAAGTAAATGGGTTAATACCTGATAAATGACTGCCCAGTAAAGGGGAATTGTGTTGTTGTGTTGTTTGCTAGTATGTAATGTTAATTTTATTGGATTGCAACTTTATTGTGAAATAGAATAGAAGTCTATGCATTTTCTAAACTGCATCATTTACATCACATGTAGACTTGACGCTTCTTGCCGACGGAGACTATCAGATTCTCCTGGAAACCGAAGTGGAAATCTCCGAAGACTCCGGAAACATCATTGGAGAATTAACTAAAACCCCGAACCCGAGTTCGGAAGAATTTGTTAACGTCTCTGACCCCAGCCTCGCCAGTGAAGGCAAGCCCCGGACATAAACCCACTACTTTATTTACACTGTAATCTACATTTATATATATACTTGTGCATTAAGTTCTTAGGAGTTATCTGGAAACCATAGTTGCATGTTCCTAGGAACCGATGTACTGAATATTAGAACCTGAATCCGACTAGTGCTATGCTAATAGGACCGGTAGAAGTCGAGTGATTTCCTGTCACTCGCGTGATATAGGAATTGGTTGTTTCCGATCCTGTAATCACTATAAGGATGACGGACGGGGTTATGTGTACTATCTTGGAAAGAAATGAAACCCTGTCTGTGTTGATGAATTTGGTTAAGGTCATAGTGTGTGGTAGTGGCAGTTAAGCATTTGAAAGTACTAGCCACATGCCGTGAAATATGGTAAGCGGTAAGCCTAGTAACCAATCGGCCCGGCAAGTGGACTCGCCCCCCACCACTCGACTTTTATTTTATGTTTGCACGCACCGAAGTGTGGGAGTACGTTCTGCAGAGTAGACGGGAATACGGTCATACAGTTGCGCTGTAGACGTATGTCCTGCACATTGGATGTGCGTATGGTCCTGCAGTCGCTTGTGGTGGCTTTGTTTCACGACCCGGAATGAAAGGAAAACGGTTGCTTTGGAATGACCTGTTGGTGTTCCAAGCGTGTGAGTTAGGTTTACCTTGCAAGGGTTGAAATTCGATTCAGAATCATCCGTTTGTCGCGGAGATTGAGACTGCTTAATACTTCTGCCACATAGAGTAACAAGAGCAATCTTATGATGAGTAATACTGAGGTATGCTTTAAAAAGGCTCTACCTAGCTGAGTAGTTACAGGTGCTTACCTAGATTGGTTAAAGGAACTAGAACCTGAAAGCTAAAATATGAAATTAAGGATCTACTCTTTGTTGCTTTTCAGCAAAAGCTAAACCCAGAACCTTTGCAAAGCCTTCATGGTCTAGTTATGGGCTCAGTATACCCTAATTCCGGGTAAGCCTTGCTGAGTATTAGAGTACTCAGCCTTGCAATATGATTTTATTTCAGGTAATGCCCCTGAAGACCCTACCCTTCCCATGCCTTGGCCCTACGCTTTGCCTGATGGTTGGTCCGTGGAGTGGGACCCGTCCCCGCCCAGCACTGATCATAACGAGTGATGTCATGTCATGGCTTAGCATGATGTCCATAATGGCAATGTGTACAGTTGTCATATTTTAAACTCCGCTGCCGTGAACTTGAGCTCTTAAACTGGTTTGTAATAATTTCTATCAGCTTGGAACCTTTGCTACTTCTGCAAATCCTTGTAATATAAGCATCGGTGATGTAAAATATGGTGGTGATTGTATCTCTGGACTCGCCTTCGTGCGAGGTACCTTGTTTGATCCTGCATTCGGTGGTTTATCGGGACGTTACCCGACAGGCCAAGGGATTACACGGTTTGAAGTATGTTGGAGCCATTGAGAGAGGACTTGTGTACTTGAGCCAGTGTAATTCAGGTTGGTTCTGCCACAGCTGGTATCAGAGATAACAAGTGTACCCTGGAGATATAATTATCCTTAAAAATATCTTTTAGTATAAAATTGAACCAACAAAGTATCTTGCAAAACTACGTTGGTTTCGTCAAGGATTGTGCTTAGTACGTAAAGCCCTAAGGGTAATATTTCATATGGGAATTAGAGGTGGCTATAAAATATGGATATAACTCTGACTTCCAGCACTATTTTTCTGTTAAGCCTTAAATTTTTGCACAATCAACTTTATGTTCCGTAACGACGCCTTCGACGATGAGGTAAGAAGGTAAGGATCCTCAGCTAACTGGGGAGTTAGCCTTCCCATCGGTGATGCAAACTGAACGCTGTTTCTCAAGCAGTGGCCTACTTGAGATGCTGCCAGTGTACCAATTTCGGTTGGCTATATTGGGAGTATATGGTTAGGCGCAGGGTATGAACAACAATACCCCCGTATTTTGCAGTATTCCGTGAATACGTTGTTTCGATAACATATGTAAACGTTGTCTGTACGGTGGTAATTATACAGATGCTATTTCTATAGTGAATGGTAATGTTTTAGGACGCTTTCATGAGTGCTGGCATGGAAGGTTCATATATATTGTGTGGTTTTCTGCAGGTACGCTAACCACGGTTAAATAGGTTAAGACGAATAAGGATGTCCAACTAGCTATTATAGGGAGAGACGAACATATTGTACCATCGAAACTAATCACGTAAGTCCAAACATATTTGGCAATTATTTTGAGTTGTGAGGACGTGTCGCATATGCATGCATATTCCTTGATTTGATTGAATGAGTGGCATGGTTTGTTGTTTTATGGATGATTAGAGTGTTTGTCTAGATACTCCGATCTCAGAGAAACTACGGATGGGGAACAGTTACCCGGAAACTCCGGGTGTTTGTCCAGATACTCCGGAACACTATGTCCAGACATTCCGGACTATGAATCGGACAATCCGGGTATAACAGGGAATTTCACAAGAAGGCTGTTTATAGTGGTAGGTTTGATTCTCATGGTTTTTCTGTAGGTTCTCTTGAGCACAACTACCACATCAACACGTGTGGATCAAAGTCCCTCTTAATAGTACAGTGTTCCTATACTCAATTTCAAAATAAAATCTAATTCTTCAAGTAAATTTGAAACACCGCTTTTCATTTCCCTTTTTAGGGATCATGTTTTGTAATACGCTTTGCTTCATCACTCTTAGCCCCTGCACACATGCTCGATAACATAATTAAATATACATGTGCTTTGTCATCTACCACCAAAACCCACTGAGGGGCCTAGATATCTTTCAATCTCCCCCTTTTTGGCGATTGATGACAACTCACATGTATCTCATTTAATAATCATAAAGATGTAAGCTTAAGCATATAAAGAGCTCCCCCTTAATGTATGCCATGAATTTGAATTTCAAATTGACTTCTCAAAAGTCAAAGTTGGCACATTATGAAGAAAACATGAAAAACTCTTTATACATTTTACAGTGGGGTGAGCAAGTGTGTGCTAATACAATGTGTGATGCAAATGACAGGTTATGCACTCAAGGAAAATTTGTGTTGGCTGCAAAAACCCGAAGACTCCGGGTATATGTCCGGAGACTCCGGACATGATGTCCGGAGTATCCAGCTATGTAACCGGAGTATCCGGCTACGTAACCGGAGTATCCGGACCTTCTGCACAGAACACATAAAACAGCAAGTCATCACAGTTTAAATAAGCATCACACTATCATTTAAGCCTTAGAACAGTTTCAAATGTGACAACCAAACAGTTTTAAATATAGAGTAGCACACATTACAAGTTTTCAATACAATACAAGTTCAATACAATACGAGTTCAATACAATATAAGCCCAAAAGAGTACATAAATGGTCATTTTCACTCCCCCTTTGTCATCAAGTGCCAAAAAAGGAATGAAAAGAGCAAAGAGGTCTACTCCTCATCATCATCTTGGGCGCCATCATCAGAGGTGTCTTTATCCTCATCCGAGTCGGGGATCTCATGATAGTTGTGGGGTTCTTCTTCCTCGGTCTCCTCTTCTTCATCAAAGATCTCTTGGCCATGAGAAGGAGAGCGATGAGAGCGAGTAGGTGCACGAGTGCGTCGACGTGGGCAAGGAAGAGGGGCATGAGCAACAGCAACAGCAACCTCATCCGCAGCATCCCACTCGACGAACGGGTCATCAAACTCGGGCAACTCATGGTAAGGATCCGCAGGAAGTCCTAAGTGACTCTTGATCTCAATAATATCACGGTGGTTTTTATTGATTTCATGAGTAACGGTCTTGCACATGCTAAAGATGCTCTGGAGTGCCCGTGTCACACCCGATTTATAAAGAACATAAATCGAGCAATCATATATGCGCCAGGATCAAGTCACGCATATATACAACAGAATCATCAAGGTATCACAACACATATCACGAATAATATTAATATAAATCGTAAATGAATTATTTTATTACAACCGAATCAAGAATCGGTTCAAGAGTTGCGGAGGCGTAAAAGAGATACATGAAGAGTTGGGCGCCATAGGGACGTCGACTGGGAGACAAACGCCTAGAAGTCGTCGAAGCCGCTGACGTAGTCTTCCACGTTGCCGGGCACTGAGCAGCAGTCGAAGATATCCGAAATAGAACAGAAAAGTAGAGAGGCAAGGGTGAGTACAAACTCGTACTCAACAAGTATAACACGTGTATGAGGCTCTAAGGTTAGCTGACTCAACTGCATTAGCTTTTAATCTTGGCAATTTTATTAAAGCTAATTACTACAAGGGGATGAATTACCATAACCCAAATTGCATAAGAATTAATCAATATTAATTAAGAACTACTGAGAACCATCCAGACCAAAACCACCTGGGGAAATCTCCCTAACCAAAGGTTGATAACCCCACTAATCAGACGGAGGATCTGGGCCGCTCGTGACTGTGAGCACAGCTGATATATCAGTTTTACACTCTTGAGAGGTTGCACAACTTTACCCACAAGTCGTGAGCTACGCTAGTTGTTCATCACACTTTCTTAGGTGAGATGGCTAGCAAGCACACTACGAGACCGTTACAAAGGATCACGTTGGTAAGGTGTAACCGCTAAGGATTCTGGATCAGTGACGATGGGTCCCACCTCCGGGGGTACAAGACACACAGCACAGACCAAGCCGGAGGAGCAGGGACCATTGAAGCTTACCACCCGTCTTGCCCAAGCAGGTAAGTTACTCCCAAACCAAAATGACCTAATTAGTAAGTCAAGACCGTCCCATTCCAGTCTTGTGGTTGCGCGGTTATCCCAGGTTGTCGCTCTATGAACCGGTCCTTAGGGAGAGTGGCCAACCAAGCACTAAGCACCGTGCTGGCCCCCTAAACCAAGTTTCTATCAAAAGCATCTTTTAAGGAGACGTGAGCCACTCAAGCACACAGCACAAAGGGCCACTCCCAGAATTAAGTTGCATAAGACCATTAATCAAATTTAATTAAAAAGGACCAAGTTTGTTATAGCGCAGCAACCTAGCACAACTAACCAGAATGCAACCCAAAGGATATATATAGGATATAAAGTGGCTAGGAAAGTCCTTGTAGGCATACAGTATTAAAATGCAGTATGAAATTGTATTTAAAAGTGATAGGAGGTTCATGTTATACTTGCCTTCCTCGTACTCTCCCGGCTGCTGCTCGAACTGCTCGGAAGATGGCTGCTCCTGGTACTCGTCCAAAGGCTCCGCGTCTACTCACGATCATCAAGCATGGTCCAGACATACACACATGCACAAACAATAGCAAACTATAAGAAATAGTACAACATTACATAGAAATAGCACACAAAACTATGCTAGAACTATTCTATGCGTTACAACGATCGCGTGGATATAAAGAACACCTAAAACGGAGCTAAGACACGAAAACTACGCTTGAAACAAGATCCAGGGACCTATTTGCGAGAAGAACAGAACTTCTAGGGGGTTCTGTGCGCAAACTGGGGACCTAAACGCAATTAAAGCATAGACTCGGGGTCTAACGCGCTAAAACTCATGGCACGGACGGCGGGTTCTAATACTATAAAGATCAGGGTCTTCGGTGCAAGAAATAGGACTAAACTGCAATTATTATTGCACTGCAGCGGACCGCGGGTTTATTTGAGAAAAGCTCAGGGGCTCTTTAGAAAGATCGCCAGGCCGAACCGGTATGGGCGACGCTCGGCCGTTGGATCGCGATCGGAGGGCTCTGGGCGAAGGGGTATGCGGGATCTAATCCTATGCGTCCTTCACGGATCGGGCGGCTTGGATTCCACGGCTCGGGTCAACGGTGCTGGAGCGGTGGGGGGGGGGGGTCGCCGGAGGTCGGCTCCCGCGGCGGCGCTTCGCCGGCGCTGGCCCATCTTGGTGTTCCGGGCGCGGTTTTGAACGGCATCAAGCCCTAGAGGTAGAGTGCGACACGGGTAACCCATCTAGGTGCTCAAGAAAGTGAATTAGGGCTTGGGTGGTTGCTCCCCACGGCGAGGGGCGGCTCGGCGCGGCGGCGTAACGGCGGCGCACGTGTTCCGGGCGCTACGGATGGCTAAGGGCTACGACATTCGGTGCAAAAGGACCAGAGGAGAGTGGCGAAGCTTACCGAGGGCTGTGGAGGCCGGTGTTGCGGCGGAAGGTGGCCGACGGCGAGGTCCTGCGGCGGAGATGGTTCGGTGCTCGCGGGAAGGAGTGTTGCGGGGGCTCTCCGGGCTCCTGGTCACCTAGGATCGGTGCGCGGAGGTCCTGTGAAGGGGATGGGGAGGTCAGCACGGCACGAGGGGTACGGGTGGCCGGCAATTGCACAGACAAGGCTCACCGGCGGCGAAGGCTCGGGTTCAAGCAGAGGCAAGGCGGCGGCCGCGATTAGGGCTTTGGGGCGGCGCTGTTGGGATGAGAGGGTCCAAGGGATGGCGCAGGGGGATAAGAAGGGCAGGGCCCGGGGACCTCGGGGGACGGTTGTGGCGGAGGAGATCCGGAGCTCACGGCCGTTGCGACGGCGCCGCCGTTGCGGGAGGAGGGGGATGACGGGTGGGGCCGGCCTGGCAGCGGAAGGAGGAGATCGCGGGGGAGGGCGAGCGCACGTGGCGGCTGCGCGCGTGAGGGGGAAGAAGCGCTGGCTCGGGCTGGGCCGTGGAAGAAAAGAGAGAGAGAGGAGAGGGAGGCGCGGGGCTGGGGGAAACGGGCCGGGGCTCGGCCCACGCGGGAGTGAGGAGAGAAGAGAGAGACCCGAGGGAGGAAATGGGCCAGGGGAAGAGAGAGCCCGTGAGGGAGAGAGGGAGAGGGGGAGTGGGCTGGGCTGAGAGGGTTTGGGCTGGTTCCTTTCCCTATTCTTTTCCTTTTCTTTTCTATACTCAATCATTCAAACAAAACTATTTGAATTCAAATACAAATTGAATTCAAACCTATAAACTCAACACAAATAAAACAATGCTGCAGCATGAATGCACAAACAATTTAATCCTATGATAAATTTTATTTTCTTGTGTTATAAATTGCTTTAAATGCCACAAAAATTAAG
Source organism: Panicum hallii (assembly GCF_002211085.1). Taxonomy (NCBI): domain Eukaryota; kingdom Viridiplantae; phylum Streptophyta; class Magnoliopsida; order Poales; family Poaceae; genus Panicum; species Panicum hallii. Next base: position 42,046,443 of record NC_038042.1, read on the forward strand.
GAAAAGCCTGGAAAATTTATTTAAGCCCAAATAAATTCATTAAAATCAGGGAAAATTACATTAGGGTGTTACAAACCTACCCCCCTTACAGGAATCTCGTCCCGAGATTCGAATAGGCTAGCTAGCAAAGAGATCGGGGTATGTTTTCCTCAGCTCATCTTCTCGCTCCCAAGTAGCCTCATCCTCTGTGTGATGACTCCACTGAACACGGCACATCTTGATCTTCTTATTTCTGGTAACTCTCTCAGATGTCTCCAGAATCTTCACCGGATGCTCGACGTAGGTCAGATCCTCCTGCGCATCCAACCCTTCTATCTGTGCTTGCTCTTCTGGCACCCTCAAGCACCTCTTCAGCTGAGACACATGAAACACATCATGCACTCCTGAGAGACTGGAAGGTAACTCCAAACAATATGCCACTTCACCTTTCCGTTCCAACACCTTGAACGGACCAATGAATCGAGGGGCTAGCTTCCCTTTCACATTAAACCTGCGGATTCCTCTTATCGGCGAGACCTTCAGGTACACATGATCACCTACTGCGAAGTTCAAATCTCGGCGACGAACATCCGCGTAGCTCTTCTGACGAGTCTGTGCGACCCTCAGGTTCTCTCGCATCTGCTGTACGAGCTGCTCTGCCTCTTCAACAATATCCGGACCAAACACCTGCCTCTCGCCAATCTGATCCCAATACAGCGGAGTCCTGCACTTACGACCATACAGAGCCTCAAACGGGGATTTCTTCAGACTAGCCTGATAACTGTTGTTGTATGAAAACTCTGCATACGGCAGGCATTTATCCCAGCTGGTACCATACTGAATAGCGCAGGCTCGAAGCATATCCTCCAACACTTGGTTGGTTCTCTCTGTCTGCCCATCTGTCTGAGGATGATAAGCAGTACTGAAGCGCAACTTCGTATCCAACGAGTCATGCAACTGCTCCCAGAACCGCGAAGTGAACTGAGATCCTCGATCAGATATAATCTTCTTTGGAACACCATGCAGACACACAATCCTGGAGATGTACAACTCTACGAGTCTAGCACCGGAGTAAGTAGTGTTCACCGGAATGAAGTAAGCAACCTTCGTCAACCGATCCACTACCACCCATATGGAGTTGTACCCTTTCTGAGTACGAGGCAATCCAACAATGAAGTCCATAGTGATTTCCTCCCATTTCCACTCCGAAATCTTCAATGGCTGCAATAGACCTGCTGGTCTCTGATGCTCTACCTTGACACGCTGACAAGTGTCACAGATAGCCACGTACTCCGCAACTGAACGCTTCATTCCGTACCACCAGAATCGTTCCTTCAGGTCGTAATACATCTTCGTACTGCCTGGGTGGATAGAATATGCTGTATCATGAGCCTCACTCAAGATCAGCTTCCTGAGGTCATTCACATCCAGCACACATATATGACCCTTGTACCACAAGGTACCCTGATCATCCTCTCTGAAATGAGGTGCTTTACCAATCTCGAGCAACTCACGAATCTCCTACAGCTTCTTATCTTCCTTCTGATGCTGCCTGATCTTTGCCTCTAGAGTGGGTTCTGCCTCGAATGCTGCACTCGAGGTATGATGCAAGAAACCCAGACTCAGCTGCTCAAACTCCTCGCATAGCTCCTGAGGCATCTGAAAAGCCACGGCCATGTTAACATAGCTCTTCTTGCTCAGAGCATCCGCTACAACATTGGCCTTGCCCGGATGATAGTGAATCTCCAGGTCATAATCCTTGACCAGCTCTAACCATCTTCTCTGCCGCATATTCAGCTCACTCTGAGTGAAAATATACTTGAGGCTCTTGTGATCGGTGTAAATATCACACCTCTGTCCAAACAAGTAATGTCTCCATATCTTCAGAGCATGCACAACTGCGGCCAACTCCAGATCATGAGTGGGATAATTTAGCTCGTGCCGGCGCAACTGCCGCGAGGCATAAGCTATCACTCTGCCCTCCTGCATCAGAACGCAACCAAGACCATCCCTCGAAGCATCACAATACACTGTGAACCTCTTACTCTGGTCTGGCAGAGTAAGGACTGGCGCCATAGTCAACCTTTTCTTCAGCTCCTCGAAGGCACTCTGACGCTCATCAGTCCAAGAGAAATCCACACCCTTCTCTAGCAAGGAAGTCAAAGGCTTCGCAATCTTGGAGTAATTCCCAATGAACCTCCGATAATAACCTGCTAAGCCCAGAAAAGAGCGAACTTCCTTCACTGTCTGCGGTACCACCCAGTCAAGCACATCCTTCACCTTTCCGGGGTCCACAGCGATACCTCCCTTGGAGATAACATGACCAAGGAATGGAACCTCGTCAATCCAGAATTCGCACTTGCTGAGCTTGGCATACAGCTTGTGCTCTCTGAGCCTCTGCAACACAAGCCTCTGATGCTTCTCATGCTCTGCTTCTGACTTGGAATATATCAGGATATCATCAATGAATATCACCACAAAAGGTGTCCAGATAATCCATGAAAACCTTGTTCATCAGATGCATGAAGAAAGCCGGAGCATTGGTCAAGCCAAAGGACATGACCGTATACTCGTATAGCCCATACTTGCAGGTGAATGCCGTCTTCGGGATATCCTCGGAACGAATCTTCAGCTGATGATACCCGGAACGCAGATCAATCTTCGAGAATACACAAGCACCCTGAAGCTGATCAAAGAGGTCCTCAATACGAGGCAATGGATGCTTGTTCTTGATGGTGACTGCATTCAGATCCCGATAATCGACGCACATTCTCTTCGCACCATCCTTCTTCTCTACGAGCAATACAGGAAAAGCCCAAGGAGAGAAACTGCGACGGATATAACCCTTGGCTAGCAACTCGTTAATGGTCTTCTTAACTTCCTCATGCTCAACGGGAGCCATACGATAGGGCCTCTTAGCAATAGGAGCTGTGCCAGGCAAGAGATCAATAGAAAACTCAATGTCGCGATCAGGCGGCATACCTGGCAAATCATCCGGAAAGACATCCGGGAATTCAGACACCATGCGGATACCATCCGTGGGTCTAGCATCCATCTGATGAAGAAATCCAGAAGGCTCTGTAGCTCCAACAGTGACCTCCTGACCATCCGGTGCTGATAGAAGAACAGTCCTCTGAGCACAATCTATCCGGACTCCCCACTTAGCAAGAGTCTCCATCCCGAGGATCACATCAATGCCCTTGGCGTCTAGCACCATCAGATTTGCACTGAAATCTACCCCCCTTATGGCCACACTGACTCTGGGACAGAAGACATGAGACCTCAACTGTCCTCACGGTGAAGATACTAACATGCACCTCTTTAATGTGCTAGTAGGAATGCCATGATGCTCAACAAAGGACTGGGTGTTGAAAGAATGCGTAGCACCAGTATCCAAAAGCACTGTAGCAAGATGGGTGTTGACCATAAACGTACCAATGACCACGTTGGGAGCCTCGGCCGCTGACTCGGCCGTCACGTGGTTCACCCTGCCCTGAGCTGGGGCCTTGGGTGGTGCTGCACGCCCCTGCTGTTCTGCCTGCGCCTTCTGAGGACAGACGTTGGCGTAGTGCCCTGGCTCGCCGCAGTGGAAGCACACTCGCGGAAATGCAGCGGCCTGCTGCCCGGCAGGAGGAGTAGGCACTCCCTGCCTCGGAGCTGGTGGAGCCGGAGGCGCTGGAAGCCTCTGACCCTGTCCCGCCTGCTGCTGCTGCTGAGAACGAGGCGGGTACTGCTGCCGCTGCTGCTGCGGATGCTGATATCGGGGACGAGTGTTGCTGCCCGAAGAGGATGGAGCCATCTTCCTCTTCTTATCCTCAATCTCCCGGTGCTTACGCTCGGTGTTGAGGGCCGCATCAACCAGCTGGTTGAAGTTGTCGAAGCGGTGGTTCAGCAGCGCTTACTGGATGTGATCATCCAGTCCCTCCTTGAAATACTCCTGCTTATCGCTATCACGAGCGACGTCAGCAGGGGCATAGCGGGCCAGCTGAAGGAAACGGTCACGGTACTCCATCACCGTCATCGATCCCTGAAATAACGAACACAGATAACAAGGATAGAAATTGCTCAATATGTCAGGCTGACGAAAAGAGATCAAGGAGAGTTCGAAGCTCAACAGAAATTGCAGGGAATTCCATTTCATTTACCTGCTTAAGGGCACGGAACTCCTTCTGCTTCATCTTCATAATGCCCTCAGGAATGTGATGGTTCCTGAAGCGCTCACGGAACTGGACCCAGGTGAGAGCATCACGGTCCTGAGCCGGGTAGGACTCCCACCAGTCGAGAGCGGAGCCTCGCAGCTGCCCTGCTGCGTACAGAACCCTCTCCCGGTCGTCGCACTGCGCAACAACCAACTGGCGCTCCACCGAACGAAGCCAGTCGTCCGCCTGGAGTGGGTCCGTGGCGTGAGAGAAGGTCGGAGGATGACCTCTCAGGAAATCCGCACGCCGATCACGGGGCTGAGGCGGCGGAGGAGGTGGTGGCTGGGCGTGGATATGCTGCAGAGCCTGAACAGTATTGTTCAGGGTCGCCATCATCTGCATCTGGAGCTGGAATATCTGCTCCGGGGTCAGTGGTGGCGGTATCGGCAGCGGCTGACCAGTACTCTGGTTGTTCTGCTCCTGCTGGTCAGAACCGGAACCGGTGCGCCTGGTGTTCACCATCTGATTGCAGCAATGAAATTTTATGAGAAAGAAATATTGTGCCGCTGCGGAAATGAATCTTCGGAAGGATATGACAAAAAGAAAGGAATATAGGTTTTACCCCCAACGTTCTAACTCAATTTTATTATTTAGTTCAAGTTGGGTTAGGTCGATTTGCATGAACAAGTTTATCTACTAGACTATGCAATCAACCAAAAATCCAAATCAAACATTCGCACAATAACAAGCATCCAATATTCACAACTTAGTCGAGTTTTTCACACTACTCGACCAACACACTCGTTCTAGCGTATTTTCATCGGGACAACCTAAGCTTTTAGCTTATAAGATTAGGTGACTCAGGCCAACGTCTACGGAAAGCTCAAGCTATTTCTGAAAAAAAATAGGAGAGATAGCAAATCAAGGGCTTAGGACTCAAGGAATAGAGACAGGAAATGATGTTAGAAGATTTGCGGAAGCAGGGCAAGAGAAAAGAAGCCCTAAACTCGTCCAATTCTATCTAGGTTTCGTCCTACAGTCGACACGGCTCTGATACCAATCCTGTCACACCCAATTTATAAAGAACATAAATCGAGCAATCATATATGCGCTAGGATCAAGTCACGCATATATACAACAGAATCATCAAGGTATCACAACACATATCACGAATAACATTAATATAAATCGTAAATGAATTATTTTATTACAACCGAATCAAGAATCGGTTCAAGAGTTGCGGAGGCGTAAAAGAGATACATGAAGAGCTGGGCGCCACAGGGACGTCGACTGGGAGACAAACGCCTAGAAGTCGTCGAAGCCGCTGACGTAGTCTTCCACGTTGCCGGGCACTAAGCAGCAGTCGAAGATATCCGAAATAGAACAGAAAAGTAGAGAGGCAAGGGTGAGTACAAACTCGTACTCAACAAGTATAACACGTGTATGAGGCTCTAAGGTTAGCTGACTCAACTGCATTAGCTTTTAATCTTGGCAATTTATTAAAAGCTAATTACTACAAGGGGATGAATTACCATAACCCAAATTGCATAAGAATTAATCAATATTAATTAAGAACTACTGAGAACATCCAGACCAAAACCACCCGGGGAAATCTCCCTAACCAAAGGTTGATAACCCCACTAATCAGACGGAGGATCTGGGCCGCTCGTGACTGTGAGCACAGCTGATATATCAGTTTACACTCTCGAGAGGTTGCACAACTTTACCCACAAGTCGTGAGCTACGCTAGTTGTTCATCACACTTCCTTAGGTGAGATGGCTAGCAAGCACACTACGAGACCGTTACAAAGGATCACGTTGGTAAGGTGTAACCGCTAAGGATTCTGGATCAGCGACGATGGGGCCACCTCCGGGGGTACAAGACACACAGCACAGACCAAGCCGGAGGAGCAGGGACCATTGAAGCTTACCACCCCTCTTGCCCACGCAGGTAAGTTACTCCCGAACAAAATGACCTAATTAGTAAGTCAAGACCGTCCCATTCCAGTCTTGTGGTTGCGCGGTTGTCCCAGGTTGTCGCTCTATGAACCGGTCCTTAGGGAGAGTGGCCAACCAAGCACTAAGCACCGTGCTGGCCCCCTAAACCAAGTTTCTATCAAAAGCATCTTTTAAGGAGACGTGAGCCACTCAAGCACACAGCACAGAGGGCCACTCCCAGAATTAAGTTGCATAAGACATTAATCAAATTTAATTAAAAAGGACCAAGTTTGTTATAGCACAGCAACCTAGCACAACTAACTAGAATGCAACCCAAAGGATATATATAGGATATAAAGTGGCTAGGAAAGTCCTGTAGGCATACAGTATTAAAAATGCAGTATGAAATTGTATTTAAAAGTGATAGGAGGTTCATGTTATACTTGCCTTCCTCGTACTCTCCCGGCTGCTGCTCGAACTGCTCGGAAGATGGCTGCTCCTGGTACTCGTCCAAAGGCTCCGGCGTCTACTCACGATCATCAAGCATGGTCCAGACATACACACATGCACAAACAATAGCAAACTATAGAAACAGTACAACATTACATAGAAATAGCACACAAAACTATGCTAGAACTATTCTACGCGTTACAACGATCGCGTGGATATAAAGAACACCTAAAACGGAGCTAAGACGCGAAAACTACGCTTGAAACAAGATCCAGGGACCTATTTGCGAGAAGAACAGAACTTCCAGGGGGTTCTGTGCGCAAACTGGGGACCTAAATACAATTAAAGCATAGACTCGGGGTCTAACGCGCAAAACTCACGGCATGGATGGCGGGTTCTAATACTATAAAGATCAGGGTCTTCGGTGCAAGAAATAGGACTAAACTGCAATTATTATTGCACTGCAGCGGACCGCGGGTTTATTTGAGAAAAACTCAGGGGCTCTTTAGAAAGATCGCCAGGCCGAACCGGTATGGGCGACGCTCGGCCGTTGGATCGCG